>NC_041229.1:88935406-88936103 GCF_002837175.3 Physeter macrocephalus | reverse complement strand
GATGGAGAAATCAAAAGCTTTACAGACAAGCAAAAGCTAAGAGCATTCAGCACCAACAAACCGGCTCTACAACAAATGCTAGAGGAACTTCTATAAGTGGGAAACACAAGAGAAGAAAAGGACTTACAAAAACAAACCCAAAACAATTAAGAAAATGGTAATAGGGACATAAATATTGATAATTACCTTAAACAGGAACGGATTAAATGCTCCAACCAAAAGGCACAGCCTTGCTGAATGGATACAAAAAAAGACCCACATATATGCTGTCTACAAGAGACCCACTGCAGACCTGGGAAAAATAAAGACTGAAAATGAGGGGATGGAAAAAGATATTCCATGCAAATGGAAATCAAAAGAAAGCTGGAGTAGCAACACTCATATCAGATAAAATAGACTTTAAAATAAAGAGTGTTACAGAGACAGGAAGGACACTATGGAATGATCAAGAATCAATCCAAGAAGAAGAAGATAATCCAAAAAGAAGATATAAAAATTATAAATATATATGCACCCAACATAGGAGCACCTCAATACACAAGGCAAATGCTAACAGCTATAAAAGAGGAAATTGACAGTAACACAATAATAGACGGGGACTTTAAGACCTCACTTACACCAATGGACAGATCATCCAAACAGAAAATTAATAAGGAAACAGAAGTTTTAAATGACACAGTAGACTAGATAGATTTAT
>NC_041229.1:88925905-88934197 GCF_002837175.3 Physeter macrocephalus | reverse complement strand
GCAAATCAATCAATGTGATACACCATATTAACAAATTGAAGAATAAAAACCATATGACCATCTCAATAGATGCAGAAAAAGCTTTTGACAAAATTCAACACCCACTTATGATAAAAACTCTCCAGAAAGTGGGCATAGAAGGAACCTACCTCAACATAATAAAGGCCATATATGACAAACCACAGCGAACATCATTTTCAGTGGTGAAAAACTGAAACCATTTCCATTAAGATCAGGAACAAGACAAGGTTGCCCACTCTCACCACTATTATTCAACATAGTTTGGAAGTTTTAGCCACAGCAATCAGAGAAGAAAAAGAAATAAAAGGAATCCAAATTGGAAAAGAAGAAGTAAAGCTGTCACTGTTTGCAGATGACATGATACTATACATAGAGAATCCTAAAGATGCTACCAGAAAACTACTAGAGCTAATCAATTAATTTGGTAAAGTTGCAGGAAACAAAATTAATGCACAAAAATCTTGCATTCTTACACACTAATGATGAAAAATGTGAAAGAGCAATTAAGGAAACACTCCATTTACCATTACAACAAAAAGAATAAAATACCTAGGAATAAACCTACCTTGGGAGACAAAAGACCTGTATGCAGAATACTATAAGACATTGATGAAAAAATTAAAGATGTTATCAACAGATGGAGAGATATATCATGTTCTTGGATTGGAAGAATCAATATTCTGAAAATGACTATACTATCCAAAGCAATCTACATATTCAGTGCAATGCCTGTCAAATTACCAGTGGCATTTTTTACAGAACTAGAACAAACAAATCTTAAAATTTGTATGGAGACACAAAAGACCCTGAATAGCCAAAGCAGTCTTGAGGGAAAGAAACAGAGCTAGAGGAATCAAACTTCCTGACTTCAGACTATACTACAAAGCTACAGTTATCAAGACAATATGGTACTGGCACAAAAACAGAAATATAGATCAATGGAACCAGATAAGAAAGCACAGAGATAAACCCATGCAACTATGGTCAACTAATCTATAACAAAGGAGGCAAGGAAACACAAGCAAACTCATTCAATATTAAAAAAACAAACAACCCAATCAAAAAATGGGCAGAAGACCTAAATAGGCATTTCTCCAAAGAGAACATACAGATGGTCAAGAAGCACATTAAATTCTGCTCAACATCACTAATTATTAGAGAAAGGCAAATAAAAACTAAAATGAGGTATCACCTCACACCAGTTAGAATGGGCATGATCAGAAATTCTACAAACAACAAATGGTGGACAGGGTGTGGAGGAAAGGCAACCCTCTTCCACTGTTGATGGGAATGTAAATTGATACAGCCACTCTGGAGAACAGTACGGAGGTTCCTACTCAGTCATAAAAAGAACGAAATTGGGTCATTTGTAAAGACGTGGATGAATCTGGAGACTGTCATACAGAGTGAAGTAAGTCAGAAAGAGAAAAACAAATATCGTATATTAACGCATACATGGGGAACCTAGAAAATGGTACAGATGAACCAGTTTGCAAGGCAGAAACTGAGACACAGAAGTAGAGAAAAAACATATGGACACCAATGGGGGAAAGCAGCGGGGTGTGTGTGTGTGTGATGAATTGTGAGATTGGGATTGACATGTATACACTGATGTGTATAAAATGGATGACGAATAAGAACCTGCTGTAGAAAAAATAAATAGAAGAAAATTAAAAAAAAATAAAATGCTACATCCTTTTAACTCTCTGGAAAAGAAATAACAAACAGGAGATTTGGTAATCAGAACAGAAAAGGCAGTTTTCTCAAATTTAACAAAAGTGAAAGATTAAATATTTTCTATGATTATTTCCAGTATAAAAGAACATCATGGGGAATGGGATCACAAAGAAAGCTATTTACCTTATTTTCACTGCAGAATTATGTGGCAGCCTGAACACTGCAGTGAATATTAAACCTGACAAACTGTGTTGTAACCAGGATGCCAGGTGCCTTCAAATAACTTAAATATATAAAGGTATTTGTCTTTGTATTCCCTGGATGGCAAGGAAAGCTTATAACATTGTAACTTGCAAAAACAGATAATCTTGCTTCTTCATGGGAGTTGGCAAGAGAGGGGCTTGAATATAAGTCAAAACCTCTGACAGTTATACTAACAGCAATAATAACAGCAACTAATAAAAATAATAGCAGTACTAAGAATTTTTGAGAATTAAATATGTACCGGGCATTAGGCTCAGGCTTTGTGAAGCTTACCCCATTCCATTTGAATAATAACAGGCTCAGTTACTTATAAGCTATCACTATCTGTAATTTAACAACAGGGAAACTGAGGCACAATGTCACAGTGCTAATAAATGGTGGATTCAGGACTCGAAACCATATCTATTAGTCAGTACACCATACTGTACACTTACAATTAAAACCTGTGTGCTGAAACTAACACACCATTGTAAAGCAATTATATTCCAATAAAGATGTTTAAAAAATAATTCAAAAAAAAAACCTGTGTGTAATCAAACCACATTTATCTTTATTTTATTAATTTGAACAAAGCAAGAAAAAGGTTGAGGCTAAGATTATTTGTGCTTAGTAAACTATTGAATACTTCCTCATAAGGAGTGCAAGGTAATTTACTCTTTCAGTAAACATTTTCAAGTGATTAGTATGTACAAGGCACTGTCTAGGAAATAGAGATACAAAAATAAATCAAATAACAGATTATGGTATCAAAGAACTTATAGTGTATTATGAGATATTTAAAAAAGAGAGATGTTTCAGCAAGTTGAAGAGAGGGATGCTCCCTCTTTTAGTGCAGTATCCCTACTGTCTAGAACTGTGCATGGTTCATAATAAGCAATGAATGAATGCGTACATGTGTAAATGGATAAGTGATCAAAGGCAGCAATCAAAATGGTCCTCAATACACAGCTAGGACTCATGTGCAAAATGGAAAGATGAAAACATTAAGACAGAGCTAATAAAAGGAATTCACAATAAAAACAATACTGAGTGTATTAATCAATTATACAATACTGAGTATATTAATTGTGTATAAATTAAAGTCTACAAAAATACACATTTTTTCCAGAATTTTCAACAATAGAGTAAGATATGAAGAAACTGAAAAAGTCACAGGGGCCCATCTGTGAGTCATAAGTGTACCAGTAAGTCTGAGCTAATCAATTTTCCTCATCCAATGCCCATTCATTAAAAACTAGGCACAGTTTCATTGCTCTGTTGTCACTATGTTTTTTCAGGGAGACACTCATGTTTATTATACAGATGAGAACAAAGATATTTGTTGGATCTCAGACAATACAATAAACTACTAAGACAAACAAAAAAATGAAAGAGCCAATGTTTGGGAAAATGTTATGTGGGGTCTTTGATGAAAAAAATTTTTTAATTTATGATCATTTGCTCAGAAATAAAAAAATGGCTTAAAAAATTAGATCTCTGGCTGTGGTTAGCCTGCGTTCTTCCATTTGCATTTTAAACAAAGACTAATCGGAAAAAAAATTTACCTCTCCTTCATATAGAGATAGGAATGCTGAAAAAAAGTCATGTGTCTTAAACTCTTCATATATTACTTGTTCCAAAAAATATGGATCTATTTTTTATCCTGCTCATCCACACTCAGTTTCAACTTCAACAAGCTTTGATAGAGACACAAGGATTCGGCGGTTTAATAATTGGAATATGCTTTTTTAGTCACCCTTATACTCAAAATTAAATTCAAACCTGTCTAAATGTTTAAATTAAAAAGTTACAGCATAAAATATTTTCAAACAAAACTGAATGGGCGATGATACAGGCAGAGATGACAGTTATGACTGTCTAAAACACCAGTTGGTTGACCCATTTGCAAGTGGCAAATTTAATATCTTGACCACAACTGTTAAACTGGTTTGAGGGATTGGTTCCAGGATAAACATCCACTCTGCATCCATAGGGTTTGTTTAGTGTTATGAGTTTCTTCAACAAGTGTATGAAAAGCAATACCTTCTTGTCCTTCTGGGAGCATTCAAAAGGATTTACCGTCACTTTTAGTGTTTAAATGACACCACAGTCAAGAAACCAGTGTGACACATGAAACAAATCAGATTCCATTAGACCCACACTGCACACAATCGTTTCATTCCACTGGATGAAACCCACTGACAATAAGATGGCGAACAGAGAAGTGTGTGTACCTTTACCATCAATGCATCTAAACCCATATCCAATCAGAATATCCACGAGTAGCATTACTTGAACTCCATATCATCTCACTGCCCCTATTTTCCTAACGCCCTGAAGGACTAAGAACAGATGCTGAAGTTATACATAAGCCAATGGGTAGCTGTATTATAAATTAAAATAAATAGAATTCATGGTTAAAATTAAACAGTCTATGGCAAGGCTCTTGTGTAAATAAAACCATTGTTCCTTTGTATATTAAGATTGTATTTATCAAACACACAAAAGGGAATGAACACAAATTGCATGAAAAAGGCAACTCATTTAGGACAAAATGATGGTGTGTAATAAAAAGATTTATTGTGTGACTAAAATGAAAATTAAATTCCTGTTAAAATATTTATGTAGATGTGACTGAAACATTCTGCTGAGATAAATCAGAGCAGCCTCTGGCATTTCACAGACATAATTCCTCTATTCTTCTGCTGCAAATTTAGAGCTTACAAGATGCTAATGGCATTGCGGTTTCCAGGACAGTCTCTGCAGACTACTTTTGCTCAGCAGGTGGTAAGAATTTGCATCCATATTTCAATATACTTCTATCTCATTACTGGCTTCTTATTTCTTTGTGATTTATATCTCTATAAAATCCCAGCTAGTGCAGTGGGGAATGGAATTTCAAAAAGGCAAATTCTGCATAATATGGACGTTTATCACTTTCTTCCTTCTTTAATTTTTTTCTTCATCTCCAGGGAGAAGGGGAGAATGGTACGTTGCACTTAAAGTCGGGGTGTATTTTTCTTAAAATAATGCCATTTGAAAGCTTTCAGAATTAGGAATATTGCTCTAAATGACACTTTCTATTAAGTGGCCATATTACTTGCACTGTTGCCTACATTTAGCTGAACTGTGATCTTTCAATATGTACCTTCAGAAAGTAAACTCACTCGGTAGCTATTAATTTGTAAGAGTCTTAATCATTTAAAATTCAGAAAGTGCTTTTTGTAATAAGTCTGAACATAACGAATTTGGTATTCACGCAGGTATCACGAGCAATTTCAGAGCTGTTACACTATAATCCTGTTCTACTTAATAGATATTAGGGTGGTAGCAGTTGTGTCACTGTAGATAAGACTCTTTTACGGTTCCCATATCAAATTAACCTCTTACTTGTGTTTAGAATATAGCTAAAATAAAATTACACGCTTGTGGAACCTGACAGTTTCAGGGATTTAGAGGCATTTTCCAGGGGCAAGAAAGAGCGAGCAGTAGTGAAATAAAAGGCAGCAGGGAAGTATGTAGGCAAGGGAGTTGAATATTACTAAAATGAAACTTAGATATGTCAATTTTTAATTCGTATGGTAAATTAAAGCATGTAAATCCCTGTATTTCCTTCCAGGTGTTCTTTTTAGTATTCCATTCCAGAAGAGAAATTAAAGCTGTTAGTGAAATTTCATAGGCCATATGCTATCATATTTTAAAAATTCATTGATATTTTAAATAATTTTCTCAGTTAAATTAAAAACTTTTTGCCATATGACTAAAAATTTAATTGTTACACTTAATGAACAGTTATTATCTATTTAGAGATTCAGAATTTTTTTAATTGGATATAACAAAAACTGAAATTAAGGACAGCCACACACTATGGAGCAGGGTCACACAGGCACAAGAGATACATACATTTAAAAAACTATTTAGTTGTAATAGCCGAGCTTCAAGACAAGACCTTCCTCCCCACAAATACATCAGAAACACATCTATATGTGGAACAACTCCTACAGAACACCTACTGAACGCTGGCAGAAGACCTCAGACCTCCCAAAAGGCAAGAAACTCCCCACGTACCTGGGTAGGGAAGAAGAAAAGAAAACACAGAGACAAAAGAATAGGGACGGGACCTGCACCAGTGGGAGGGAGCTGTGAAGGAGGAAAGGTTTCCACACACTAGAAGCCCCTTCATGGGCGGAGACTGCAGGTGGCAGAGGGGGGAAGCTTCGGAGCCATGGAGGAGAGCGCTGTAACAGGGGTGCAGAGGGCAAAGCGGAGAGATTCCCACACAGAGGATCGGTGAACAACGAATCATCCCAAATTGAGGCGGTGGACTTTGGAAGCAACGATATATATATATTTTTTCCTTTTTTGCTTTTTGTGAGTGTGTATGTGTATGCTTCTTTGTATGATTTTGTCTGTATAGAGCTGAGGAAGAGGCAAGAGACCATTGTCTGGGGGTGTGCAAGGAGACGGAATTTAGAGCACCGCCAAAACGAGCTCCAGAGATGGGCACGAGCTGTGGCTATCAGCGTGGACCCCAGAGACGGGCATGGGACGCTAAGGCTGCTGCTGCCGCCACCAAGAAGCCTGTGTGCAAGCCCAGGTCACTATCCACACCTCCCCTCCTGGAGCCTGCGCAGCCCACCACTGCCAGGGTCCCATGATCCAGGGACAACTTCCCCGGGAGAACACACAGTGCGCCTCAGGTTGGTGTAACATCACTATGGCCTCTGCCGCCGCAGGCTCGCCCTGCATCCGTACCCCTCCCTCCCCCTGGCCTGAGTGAGCCAGAGCCCCTGAATCAGATGCTCCTTTAACCCCGTCTTGTCTGAGCGAAGAACAGATGCCCTCAGGCGACCTACACACAGAGGTGGGGCCAAATCCAAAGCTGAACCCTGGGAGCTGTGAACATTTGTCCTAGGGTTCTGTCTGCCCGCTTTTGGTTTTTTTCTTTGTTTTTTCTTTTTTTTTGTTTAGTATAGTTTCTAGAGCTTGTTGTCATTGGTGGATTTGTTTTTTGTTTGGTTGCTCTCTTCTTTCTTTTTTTTTCTTCTTAAATTACTTTTTAATTTTTTAAATTTTCAATAATTATTCATTTTAATAACTTTATTTTATTTTATTATTTTCTTTCTTTCTTTCCTTTCTTCTCCCTTTTCTTCTGAGCTGTGTGGCTGACAGGGTCTTGGTGCTCCAGCCGGATGTCAGGCCTGTGCCTCTAAGGTGGGAGAGCTGAGTTCAGGACATTGTTCCACCAGAGGCCTCCTGGCTCCATATAATATCGAACGGCGAAAGCGCTCCCAGATATCTCCGTCTCAACGCTAATACACAGTTCCACTCAACGAGCAGTAAGCTACAGTGCTGACACCCTATGCCAAACAAGTAGAAAGACAGGAAAACTACCCCACCCATTAGCAGAGAGGCTGCCAAAAATGATAATAAGGTCACAGACACTCCAAAACACACCACCAGATGCAGTCCTGCCCACCGGAAAAACAATATCCAGCCTCAACCACCAGAACACAGGCACTGGTCCCCTCCAAAAGGAAGCCTACACAACCCTCTGAAGCAACCTTAGCCACTGGAGGCAGACACCAAAACAACAGGAACTACAAACATGCAGCCTACGAAAAGGAGACCCCAAACACAGTAAGTTAAGCAAAATAAGAAGACAGAGAAACACACAGCAGATGAAGGAGCAAGGAAAACTACCCCACCCATTAGCAGAGAGGCTGCCTAAAATGATAATAAGGTCACAGACACTCCAAAACACGCCACCAGATGCAGTCCTGCCCACCGGAAAAACAATATCCAGCCTCATCCACCAGAACACAGGCACTGGTCCCCTCCAAAAGGAAGCCTACACAACCCTCTGAAGCAACCTTAGCCACTGGAGGCAGACACCAAAACAACAGGAACTACAAACATGCAGCCTACGAAAAGGAGACCCCAAACACAGTAAGTTAAGCAAAATAAGAAGACAGAGAAACACACAGCAGATGAAGGAGCAAGGTAAAAATCTACCAGACCAAACAAATGAAGAGGAAATAGGCAATCTACCTGAAAAAGAATTCAGAGTAATGATAGTAAAGATGATTCAAAATCCTGGAAATAAATGGAGAAAATACAAGAAACGTTTAACAAGGACTTAGAAGAAAACAATGATGAACAACACAATAAATAAAATTTAAAATTCTCTAGAAGGAATCAAAAGCAGGATAACTGAGGCAGAAGAATGGATAAGTGACCTGGAAGATAAAAGAGTGGAAATAACTACTGCAGATCAGAATATAGAAAAAAGAATGAAAAGAATTGAGGACAGTCTCAGAGACCTCTGGGACAATGTTAAATGCACCAACA
>NC_041229.1:88923909-88925798 GCF_002837175.3 Physeter macrocephalus | reverse complement strand
AGCAGGATAACTGAGGCAGAAGAATGGATAAGTGACCTGGAAGATAAAAGAGTGGAAATAACTACTGCAGATCAGAATATAGAAAAAAGAATGAAAAGAATTGAGGACAGTCTCAGAGACCTCTGGGACAACATTAAATGCACCAACATTAGAATTGTAGGGGTCCCAGAAGAAGAAGAGAAAAAGAAAGGGACTGAGAAAATCTTTGAAGAGATTATAGTTAAAAACTTCCCTAATATGGGAAAGGAAATAGTTAATCAACTCCAGGAAGTGCAGAGAGTCCCACACAGGATAAATCCAAGGAGAAACACGCATATTAATCAAACTATAAAATTAAATACAAAGAAAAAATATTAAAAGCAGCAAGGGAAAAACAACAAATAACATATAAGGGAATCCCCATAAGGTTAACAACTGATCTTTCAGCAGAAACTCTGCAAGCCAGAAGGGAATGGCAGGACACATTTAAAGTGATGAAAGAGGAAAAGCTACAACCAAGGTTACTCTACCCAGCAAGGATCTCATTCAGATTCGACGGAGAAATTAAAACCTTTACAGACAAGCAAAAGCTAAGAGAATTCAGCACTACCAAACCAGCTTTACAACAAATGCTAAAGGAATTTCTCTACGCAGGAAACACAAGAGAAGGAAAAGACCTGCAATAACAAACCCAAAACAAATAAGAAAATGGTATTAGGAACATACATATCAATAATTAGCTTAAATGTAAACGGATAAAATGCTCCAGCCAAAAGACATAGACTGGCTGAATGGATACAAAAACAAGACGCGTATATATGCTGTCTACAAGAGACCTACTTCAGTCTTAGGGACACATACAGACTGAAAGTGAGGGGATGGAAAAAGATATTCCATGCAAATGGAAATCAGAAGAAAGCTGGAGTAGCAATTCTCATATCAGACAAAATAGACTTTAAAGTAAAAACTACTAAAAGAGACAAAGAAGAAAACTACATAATGATCAAGGTATCAATCCAAGAAGAAGATCTAACAATTGTAAATATTTATGCATGCAACATAGGAGCACCTCAATACATAAGGCAAATACTAACAGCCATAAAAGGGGAAATCGACAGTAACACAATCATAGTAGGGGACTTTAACACCCCACTTTCACCAATGGACAGATCATCCAAAATGAAAATAAATAAGGAAACACAAGCTTTAAATGATACATTACACAAGATGGACTTAATTGATATTTATAGGACATTCCATCCAAAAACAACAGAATACACATTTTTCTCAAGTGCTCATGGAACATTCTCCAGGATAGATCATATATTGGGTCACAAATCTAGCCTTGGCAAATTTAAGAAAATTGAAATCATACCAAGTATCTTTTCTGACCACAACGCTATGAGACTAGATATCAATTACAGGAAAAGATCTATAAAAAATACAAACACATGGAGGCTAAACAATACACTACTTAATAACGAAGTGATCACTGAAGAAATCAAAGAGGAAATCAAAAAATACTTAGAAACAAATGACAATGGAGACACGACGACCCAAAACCTATGGGATGCAGCAAAAGCAGTTCTAAGAGGGAAGTTTATAGCAATACAATCCTACCTTAAGAAACAGGAAACATCTCGTATAAACAACCTAACTTTGCACCTAAAGCAACTAGAGAAAGAAGAACAAAAAAACCCCAAATTTAGCAGAAGGAAAGAAATCATAAAGATCAGATCAGAAATAAATGAAAAAGAAATGAAGGAAACAATAGCAAAGATCAATAAAACTAAAAGCTGGTTCTTTGAGAAGATAAATAAAATTGATAAACCATTAGCCAGACTCATCAAGAATAAAAGGGAGAAGACTCAAATCAATAGAATTAGAAATGAAAAAGGAGACGTAACAAC
>NC_041229.1:88922651-88923409 GCF_002837175.3 Physeter macrocephalus | reverse complement strand
AAACAATCTAACCTTACACCTAAAGCAATTAGAGAAAGAAGAACAAAAAAACCCTAAAGTTAGCAGAAGGAAGGAAATCATAAACATCAAATCAGAAATAAATGAAAAAGAAGGAAGGAAACGATAGCAAAGATCAATAAAACTAAAAGCTGGTTCTTTGAGAAGATAAAGAAACTGATACACCATTAGCCAGACTCATGAAGAAAAAAGGGAGAAGACTAAAATCAATAGAATTAGAAATGAAAAAGAAGTAACAACTGACACTGCAGAAATACAAAGGGTCATGAGAGATTAAAACAAGCAACTATATGCAAATAAAATGGACAACCTGGAAGACATGAACAAATTCCTAGAAAGCACAACCTTCTGAGACTGAATCAGGAAGAAATAGAAAATAAGAACAGACCAATCACAAGCAGTGAAATTGAGACTGTGATTAAAAATATTCTAACAAACAAAAGCCCAGGACCAGATAGCTTCACAAGCAAATTCTATCAAACATTTAGAGAAGAGCTAACACCTATCCTTCTCAAACTCTTCCAAGATATAGCAGAGGGAGGAACACTACCAAACTCATTGTATGAGGCCACCATCACACTGATATCAAAACCAGAAAAAGATGTCACAAAGAATGAAAACTACAGGCCAATATCACTGATGAACAAAGATGCAAAAATCCTCAACAAAATACTAGCAAACAGAATCCAACAGCACATTAAAAGGATCATACACCATGATCAAGTGGGGTTTATCCCAGG
>NC_041229.1:88921588-88922223 GCF_002837175.3 Physeter macrocephalus | reverse complement strand
TGCAGAAAAAGCTTTTGACAAAATTCAACACCCATTTATGATAAAAACCCTCCAGGAAGTATGCACAGAGGGAACTTACCTCAACATAATAAAGTCCATATATGACAAATCCACAGCCAACATTGTTCTCAATGGTGAAAAACTGAAACCATTTCCACTAAGATCAGGAACAAGACAAGGTTGTCCACTCTCACTATTATTATTCAAGATAGGTTTGGAAGTTTTAGCCACAGCAATCAGAGAAGAAAAAGAAATAAAAGGAATCCAAATCGGAAAAGAAGAAGTAAAGTTGTCAGCGTTTGCAGATGACTAGATACTATACATAGAGAATCCTAAAGATGCTACCAGAAAACTACTAGAGCTAATCAATGAATTTGGTAAAGTAGCAAGATACAATATTAATGCACAGAAATCTCTTGCATTCCTATACATTAATGACGAAAATTCTGAAAGAGAAATTAAGGAAACACTCCCATTTACCACTGCAACAAAAAGAATAAAATACCTAGGAATAAACCTACCTAAGGAGACAAAAGACCTGTATGCAGAAAACTATAAGACACTGATGAAAGAAATTAAAGAAGATACAAATAGATGGAGAGATATACCATGTTCTTGGATTGGAAGAATCAACA
>NC_041229.1:88866227-88920383 GCF_002837175.3 Physeter macrocephalus | reverse complement strand
AAAAAAAAAAAAAAGGTTCTGAAGAACCTAGGGGCAGAACAGGAATAAAGACGCAGACATAGAAAATGGACTTGAGGACATAGGGAGGGGGAAGGGTAAGCTGGGACGAAGTGAGAGAGTGTTTGGTCCCATGATTCAATAACATCTCCAAAGACTGAACTCTTTTCTTCTTCTCCTACTGTCCCATTGAGTCTCATTGTCCAAAACTGAGTTAAGTGCCATCTTTAAATCAATATCTTTATCTACAAAAATAAGATGCTCTGAGTAGCTTAAACTATCCAGGGCCAAATTCTGACCCTGGAAATAGGTGTCAAATTTATCAAAAGAGCATCGCTGGGAAATTCATGGGGGCCTTGTTTGGAGTGGGAACGCATGAAATGGATTCTGGTGAGGTTTTGAATAGCGTGTGCTCTGGGTACCAGGCATTTTTTTTTTTTTTTTTGAAACATCTTTATTGGAGTATAACTGCTTTACAATGTTGTGTTAGTTTCTGCTGTATAACAAAGTGAATCAGCTATATGTATACATATATCCCCATATCCCCTCCCTCTTGCATCTCCCTCCCACCCTCCCTATCCCACCTCTCTAGGTGGTCACACAGCACTGAGCTGATCTCCCTTGGGCACCAGGCATTTTAAATCCAAGATTTCCTTTATTCGTCAGAGCAATCCTATGTGCTGAACGTTGGAGACTCCAAATTTCTAAGGCACAAAGAAGTTGAAAAACATTTCGAAACTCACTGTGATATTAAGAATAGAAGAAGGCTCAAAACAGGTTGTTAATATCCAGATACTATGACTTAACCATCTTATTAATTGTGAGCTTTTATGGCCTGATCATGCTGCTTTCTGCGACCCTTTATAAGTGAAATTAGAAATAACATAGAAGACATAGTAATCATTTATTTATCCATTTAGGAACTAATTATCTAAGTTTATGTGTGGAACCAGGAAGAGGTTTTGCTCTTTAGTTTTTTTCCCCTTTATTTCTTTGTTTCTATGTAAAATTGACTTTTCACTAAGGCATAAAGAAGTTTCAACTTCAACATTTCGAAACTCACTGTGATATTAAGAATAGAAGAAGGCTCAAAACAGGTTGTTAATATCCAGATACTATGACTTAACCATCTTATTAATTGTGAGCTTTTATGGCCTGATCATGCTGCTTTCTGCGACCCTTTATAAGTGAAATTAGAAATAACATAGAAGACATAGTAATCATTTATTTATCCATTTAGGAACTAATTATCTAAGTTTATGTGTGGAACCAGGAAGAGGTTTTGCTCTTTAGTTTTTTTCCCCTTTATTTCTTTGTTTCTATGTAAAATTGACTTTTCACAAAGATGCAGAAAGTAAGTTTCAATGCTGCCTTCTGTCCTCCTCAGATGCAGGGGGAATAACGTGAAGGATCCTTGACAACAATATAAGCTCCATGGAGGCAGGAATTTTTGTCTGTATTTTTCCTCTCGTCTATGGACTCCTAAAAACAATGCCCAAGACAAAGTAGGCACTTGATAAATATGTTAAATGAATAAATGAAAGAGAGAATGAATGAATGAATGAAAAGAGAGCAGTTAAAAGTCATGATTTCTCATGATTCAAGGTAACATTTGATGATCATTGAGGGTGGGGAAAGGAGGTCATAGGACTGAAATTTTTCAATAGCCTGAAAGGTCTTTGTTCAACTGGGGAAGAACGAGACTTCGGTCAGTGGGTCTCACAGGTGCAACCAAAGAAGCACAGACCAGCTGTGTGTTCTGTAGCCTTGAGCTCTTCGAGTCAGCCATCTGTCCTCCCACTATAAGCCAGTAAGAGCACAATCCTGACTCTGATCAGGGAGAGCCATATTTAGAACCTGGACCTCCTGGGGACAGTAAGGACAGCCACACACTATGGGGCAGGGTCACCTAGGCCTAAGTGATACATATATCTTAAAATATACTTAGTTAAAAGCCAATCAGAAGCCAATGTTTTGAACAAAACATTTCCACTTACATTTGATAGCATGAACCAGATTTATATTTAAGACTCAAGGCTTTATTTCTTGAAGAGACTGTCTAGGACTAAAGAAAAATTAGTTTCAGGGTGGTTTATACTTGGGGAGGTATTGATCCATTGATTTTCCTAGGGATATACACATCAAAATAAATGGGTTTCAGAAAATCTCTTAAAGGCATGCAACCCAGTTAAATTTGGGACTCACAGTCCGTCCTTAAACAGAGTCACATTTTAAAAGTATAGTTCCACAATCAAAGGTAGTCAAAAGTATCTCAGTATAGAAATATTCACTCTCCAGAAGCCCCTGTTGTGTTCTAAATTGATTATAACTTTTTTCCTCTAAAAATAACCACTATCCTGAAATTTATGCTATTCAGTTACTTTTCTTTATGGCTTTAAACCTATGTATACATCCCTAAAAGAACAGTTTATTTTTTGCCTATGATGAATTGCACACATGTACATAGCTATCTAGCTATCTATCTTTTATTACATGTATTCTTCGGTGTTTTGCTTCTTTCCTTCAGATATAGATGCATAGATATACAGAGGTATGTATGATTCATCCATGGTATGGCATGTAAAACTACAGGTCATTCATTTTCACTTTTATTATTTGTGTCTGCATTTGATTGTCTGATTTTACCAGGATTTACTCATATTTACTCAAATAATATATGTGCAATATTCATATATTGCACTCATATAATACTGATGGATATTTAGATTTATTTAGGTTTTTCCAGTATGGGGTTCTTACCAATCACACTGCTATGAACATTCTCATACATGATCCTTATGCAAATATATACAAGTTTCTCTAAGGAATATCATTAAGATTACAAAGTATTAAATTTTCTGGAACATAAATATACTTCTCTTCAACTTGAGTAGATGTTGCACATCAGTTTCTCCATAAAACAGACTCTGCAACAGAGATTTACATGCAGGAAGTTGATTAGGGAGGGCTTGCAAAGTCAAAACCCATGGAAGACAAGAAGGAAGCAAGATTGAGCAAAATAAGGCAAAACTTGAGAAATGGTGCTCAGCCATTGTATACCCTCCATTTACCAGCCATTAGGCTCAGGCTTTCCCCAGGAAGGAGGAGTGACATGGTGGGACAAGTCTCTCCACCTGATGGCAACTCCTGGAAAGCACTGAGGGCTGGGGGATACCCACCACCATCCCTTCCAGCAACTGGGAAAATTAGTCTTTCAGTCCAGAATAAGGATCTGGGCCAGCAGCAGTGTCCAACCAGAATACCAACCAGCTTTCCAAAGTGGCCATCAGTTCAAATCTTTACTACATCTCTTAAAGAATATCAAAGGGAAGGAAACAGCTTCTTAAGGCCAACATCCTAAATTTCCTCTTCACCTTCCACTGTCACCAGCCATATAGAGAGTGGGGGTACTTCCCCCAAACTCTTCGACTTATCAAACCAAATGAGGCCTTTTGTGAAAGAACAAGAAGAGTACAGACTTTAAGAGAAGTGATAGGGCACTTCTGATCCATGGAGAGATGTGGAGCAGTTTTCTCCACTAACAGAGAGGTTTGGTGAGGAGTATGGGAGTTTACCAGATGTTGGACCCAAGAGGTAGAAGAACCACTAACAAAGACCTAGTGAGAGATCACCGTGAGCAGCATTACTTTAGTACCTGCTCCCTCTCTGTGCTCAGTCATTGCTTACCGAGCCCCTCCCTCCACTTTTACTCAAGGACAAACTTCCAACCACATGAGTCTAGAGCCTGTTACAGATATCTCCCCATCAGCTTTCAGCATCTCACTTGTTGATAACCCAGCCAGAGTGAGGTATGTTTGTACCAGATTTTGTTCTGATTTCCCCTTCACCCCAGTCATCCCAAGAAAATGATTTGGCACCTATACACCTTGCAGAGTAATAGCAGGAAAGCCCCGGCATTTGGGAAGAGGAACCTGATCTTAACAAGTTAAAAATCTTTGAACTGTGAAAGTAATGAATGACACTCCTCTTTATATCATTATTTTATTCTTCAGTGCCTTCTAAATGTTGGTTTCATGCCCTTATTTAAGCATTACTTTGATGTCAAAAGTAAACCCTATTTACCCCTTGCAAGGACAAAGAGAATTATGCAAGTGTATGGTCGTTGTCATGCTGTAAATGCAGATAACTCTGATTTTCAAGTTTGATGTTTTTAAATGTATGTATCAAAATGCCTCTTTCCAAGTAATCTGTTAATTAAGGGATTACTGTACCTCCGATATCCTCATAAGTTATCCATGAGGCAGGCAACTGATATTCATTTCTTCATTTTCTTTCTCAATTAAGAAAGAGCAAGTGAGTTCAGATGACTTGCCTAGGGTCACAGAGCAAGTCAGTGGTGAGAACCTGAGTCTATTAATTCTAGACGAGCAGGACGTATTGGACATTGCTAGGAAGCTCTGCTCATTCTCTGACCACAGAGAAGACAGAAGTCAGATATTTGTTCCTGAAATGTTCTCAGAGCGAGACCCACTGACCTGCAGAGGACTGACTGAGCCTTCAACATTGCCAAGCCCAATGCGGGTAGCTCACCAGTGAATTAAACCTTGGCTTATGGTTTGTCCTTCAGTTCACAGTAACATCTTAGGAAGAATCAGGAAGATAGCATGTTTTTAAATAGAGTAAGTGACTAGCACAAATATTTCATTAGTCCATATTTTGTTCAGTTTCCACAACCAAGAAGTGGGCTGAAAGCTATGCCCATAGTGTATTTTATAAATCATGGAAATGCCTACAATCTACAATCACATAACTCTGAAGGCTTTGCATATCCTGTTCAAAATTGATTTACCCAAGAACTCGAAGTTAAGTGGGGTGTTCTTCTACTGATTGCGAAGAAATGGATAAACACAAGTGGGTGGTAAACAATTCTATCAAAATGTTAGGATACGGAATTAAATAATGACAGTCCATCCTCACCTTTCCATAATATACGCCCTAGAAGTAACTACTTCAATCAAGGTGGCATATGTCATTTTGCTATGAATTTTCATAACATATGTGTGTATGCACATGTACATCATTTAAAAATAAGACTATATTATACTTACTTCTCAGCAACTTCTTCCTTCGGGCATCCTTATTTTCATATAAGGGAACTCTACCTTTTCTGTGCTTAGATCAAAAAATATTTTTTAGGCCATGCTTGACTCTTCTCACACCCACACTGGTCTATCATCAAATCATATTGATTCTACTTTCAATATATGCTCAGAAGTCATCCCCATGCCACCACTCTGGTGTAAACTACCATTGGATCTTAACTGAATTATTTCAGTAGACTCTCAAATCCTGTTCAGCTACATCCCTTACTGCCCTCAGACAGTTTTCAGTACAGCAATATAAGAGATTCTATTTTAATGTAAAGTAGAGCCTGCCACTCTTTTTGCTCAAAATTCCCAAGTGGCTTCACATCTCAAAGTAAAAGCCAAAAAGTCCTAATCAGGAGCTACAAGACCCTATATGACACAGTGCCCTCCCCATTACTTCTATGCCCTCATCTGCTGCTCTTCCCTCACTCCACTCAAGTCTCAAAGCCTCCTTTATGTCCCTCCAACACATGAGGCACAAGCCCACCTGAGAGCCTTTGTCCTTGTCTCCTCCTCCAAGAATACCTCTCTATTCACTAGTCACTATCACAAGGAAGCTTTCTCTGGCTACCATATCCAAAATCTCAACATCTGCTATGTGTTACAGCCTATTCTGCACTTTATTTCTCCTTAGCATGTTTCACTATTTAATATATTATAGTTTTGTTTTAATTTATTGTATTATGTTTCCTTCAGGAGGGCATAAGCTATAAGAACAGAATTGTTTTTTTCACTACTGTAGCTTTAGTGCCTCCCAGGTACATTCAAAATATGAATGAATAAACAATGAAGTTAATAAGTAAACCAGATTTTCTTTTCACTAGAATACTTTATGTCTGTCTTTCCATGACATTCTATACAGAACTTGATATGCCTACATGATGTGGGCATGCCATTTTTAATTAACAATATCCTTATTTATGAACTTTTATTTCCAGTTTTTTAAAATAGGAATAATAATAAGCATCTTTACATACATCCTTCTGCCACACACAATTGTATGCCCTCTATGCATGTTTTACAGAGAAAGAACAGAAACACAAAGACACCACGAGGGTTGCTTACAGTCAAGAAGTAAAAAAGTGGCAGAGTTTCTACCTTGTTTTCAGACCTTGACCTAACACCTGCTTTCTTTTATTTGGAGCTGCATTTCACCATTTATGTTCACTTTGAGGATTTCTAATGCCATACGCTTATAAATTTTATTTAAAAATTGGATCATTGCAGCCTTTATCAATGACTTAGTGGCAAAGAATATGGCAAGACTGGTCAGAAGAAAAGGGAAAAAAGAAGAGAAGATCAACAATAGAGCTAGTAATGAAAAGCAAGAAGAAAGAGGGGAAACCAATATGAAATAGTCTTCATGAACTCAGGAAAGAATGAGAAGTGCTCAATACTTCACGGAATGTGGAAGTACAATGGATGCGTAAGGAGCACACAGAAGGCAAGTGGCTATAAAATTGATTTCCTCAATTAGATACTTTTATTCATCTTGATGAAACTGTCTTAATAATCCTCAAGATCTAGAGACATTTGTCAGTCTGAGAGGTACCAAACATTTGTTCATCTTTCTAGTAATACCAAAATTTCCCTAAGAGAAACTCTGTCTACCTCATTGGGTACAGAGTAGGTAGAATGGGAAATGCAGGTGCCTGATACAGGTGCCTTGTTTTCCTTGCAGTAGTGAGAAAAGCCTGATTTTTCTCCTCACTGCACAGGAAAAGCACATTCACTTAGTCAATGAAGGATGCTATCCTGTAACTTTGAGCCTCACGCAAATAAAGCAAGAAAAAAAGAAACGTAGTATTTATCTGCAGCAGACTGTTATAGCTATGAGATGCTGCTGAGAGAACTGCTCTCTAGCTTTCTGGAATTATTCTGACCTTTCACCGTTTTACAAGCCCAAGCACGACCTCTTTTCAATGTAATTATCCCACTGTTTCTTTCCGGCATATTTTTTGTCGCTTAAATTATCCAGTGTTGGTTTCCACTTCTCAAAACCAAGAAATTCTAAAAGCAGCAGAAATTTGATGAAAGATGAGTTAATCTGTCGCTTTGGTAAGTCTCAGGAAAAGATGCTAAATTATGTGTCCAATATGGTAACCATGAACCACATGTGATTATTTAAATTTCAATTCAAATTTACTGTTTAGGGTAGGATGGGCATTTTAACAATATGAATTCTTCCAATCCATGAACATAGGCTATCTTTCCATTTCTTTGTATCTTCTTCAATTTTGTAATAAATATTTTATAGTTTTCATGTACAGGTCTTTCACCTCCTTGGTTAAATTTATTCCCATTTTATTGTTATTGATGCTATTGTGAGTGGGATCTCTTAATTTCTCTTTCAGATACTTTGTAGTTAGTATATAGAAATGTTACTGATTTGGGTATGTTATTTTCTTCTTTCTACTAAATCTGTTTATTAGTTCTAACTTTTGATGGAGTCTTTAGGGTTTTACATATATATATATAGATATATCATATATATATATATGATCATGTCATCTGCACAGACAATTTTACTTCTTCCTTTCTGATGTGAATTCCTTTTAATTATTTTTCTTGCCTAATTGTTCTGGATGGGATTCCCACTATTATACTGACTAGAAGTGGCATACTTGTCTTGTTCCTGATGCTAAAGGAAAAGCTTTCTATAGGTTCAATGCAAACCCTATCAAAACCCCAATGGATTTTTTCATAGAAATAGAAAACAATCCTAAAATTTATATAGAACTGTCCAAGACATCTAATAGCCAAGGCAATCTTGAGAAAGAGGAACAAAACTGGAGGCAACACATTGCCTGATTTTAAAATATATTAATACAGTATATAGTAATCAAAACAGTATGACACCAGCATAAAAACACACATATAGACCAATGAAACAGAATATAGAGTCAAGAAATAAATACATGCATATAAGATCAACTGATTTTTCAACAAAGATGCCAAGAATACACAATAGGGAAACGATAATATCTTCTATAAATTGTGAGAAAACCGGACATACACATGCAGGAGAGTTAAATTGGACTGTGCTCTCACACCACATACAAAAATCAGGCAGTACCAGTTCAAGATGGCTACATAGGAAATTCCTGAACTCCCCCCTCCCATAGACACACCAAGTCTACAGTTACATACAGAACAATTCCCTCTGAAAGACATCCAGAAACTAGCTGAGCAACTTGTACACATCAAGCAAATGAGAAAAACATACTGAAACAGGAGAGGCTGAGACACAATCTTGCCATAAACGCCCCCCAGCACCCCAGCATTACACAACCAGGAGGGAACCCATAACACCCAGCTTCTCCTTGAAGAGTGAAGGGTTTGGACCCCATATATTAATCTTGACTTTTGAGACTTCCACCTGAGAGATGGGACCCCAAAACATCTGGCTCTGAAAGCCAATGAGGCTTGCACCCATGAGACCCACAAGGCTAGAATGAACTAAGAAACGGTTCACATAGAAACATATAACATACCAAGACTTATTCATGAAGAAATGGAAATTTTGAACAGAACAATTACTAGTAAGGAGATTGAATCAGTAATCAAAGACTCCCAACAAACAAAAGTTAGGACTTCACTGACAAATTCTACCAAACATTCAAAGAATTAACATAATCTTTCTCAAACTCTTCCAAAAAATAGAAAAGGAAGGAGCACTTCCAAATTCACTTTACAAAGCAAGCATTACCCTGATACCAAAACCAGACAAGGACAACATAAGAAAATTATAGGCAAATATTCCTGATGAACAGTTGCAAAAATCATTATCAAAGTATTAGCAAACTTAAGTCAACAATACATTAAAATGATCATACACCATGATCAAATGAGGTTTATTCCAGGGATGCAAGGATGGTTCAACATCCACAATCAATTAACATGATATACCATATTAACAAAATGAAGGTACAAATCATACAATCATCTAAATAGATGCAGAAAAAGGAGCTGACAAAACTTCAACATCCCTTCATGATGAAAACTCTCATCTGTCTGGGTATAGAGAGAATGTATCTCAACATAACAAATGGTATATATGACAAGCCCATGGCCAACATAACATTCAGTGGTTAGAAGCCGAAAACTTTTCCTCTAAGATCAGGAACAAGAGAGAATGCTCACTCTCTCCACTTTAATTCAACATAGTAGTGGAAGTCCTAGCCAGGGAAATAGGCAAGAAATAAATAAAAGACATCCAAATCAGAAAGGAAGAGAAACTATCTCTATTGCAGATGACATTATATTTTACATAGAAAACCCTAAAGACTCCACAAAAAAACTATTAGAACTAGTAAATGAATAGAGTAAAATGGCAGATTACAATATCAATATACAAATTTCAAGTTGTGTTTCTATACACTAATAACAAACTATCAGAAAGAGAAATTAAGAAAATAATCCAATGTACAACTGTATCAAAAAAAATTTATGAATAAATGTAACAGAAAATGAAGGACTTGTACACTGAAAACTATAAGACACTGATAAAAGAAATTGAAGAAGATACAAATAAATGGAAAGATATTCTGTGCTCATGGAATGGAAGAATTAATATTGTTCATCCTACCCAAAGCAATCTACAGATTCAGTGCAATCCCTATCAAAATTCCAATGGTATTTTTCACAGATATAGTACAAACAATCCTAAATTTCATATGGAACCACAAAACATCTCAAATAATCAAAGCAAACACAGCTGGAGGCATTACACTTCCTGATTTCAAACTATTTGCAAATCTATGGTAACCAAATAGTATTGTATTGGGATAAAAATAGACACATAGGGGCTTCCCTGGTGGCGCAGTGGTTGCGCGTCCGCCTGCCGATGCAGGGGTAACCGGGTTCGCGCCCCGGTCTGGGGGGATCCCACATGCCGCGGAGCGGCTGGGCCCGTGAGCCATGGCCGCTGAGCCTGCGCGTCCGGAGCCTGTGCTCCGCAACGGGAGAGACCGCAAAAAAAAAAAAAAAAAAAGTTTAAAAAAAAAAAAAAAAAAAAAAAAATAGACACATAGATCAATGGGACAGACATAAACCCAAGCATATACAGTCAATTAACTTATATCATAGTAGCTAAGAATATACAATGTGAAAAGGATAATCTCTTCAATAAAGGGGGTTGGGAAACATGGTCAGGCACATGCAAAAGAACTGAACTGGACCACTATCTCACACCATACACAAAAATCAGCTAAAAATGGATTAACGATTTGATTGTAAGACTTGAAGCCATAAAACTCCTAGAAGAAAATATACGAGTTAAGGTCCTTGATGGTAGTGTTGGCAATGATTCTTTTGGATACAACACTAAAGGCAAAGGCAATAAAAGCAAAAATAAACAGTGGGACTACATCAAACTAAAAATCTCTGTATAGCAAAGAAACCATCAACAAAATGAAAAGGCAAACTATGGAATTGAAGAAACTATCTGAAAATCATATATCTGATAAGGAGTTGATATCCAAAATATATAAAGAACTCATAGAACTCAACAGGAAAAAAAACCCCAACAATTGAATTTAAAAATAGGCAGATTATATGAATAGACATTTTTCCAAAGACATGAAAATGGCTAAGAGATACATGAAAAGGTACTCAACATCACAAATCATCAGGGAAATGCAAAGCAAAACCACAAAGAGATATCACTCACATCTGTTAGAATTGCTATTATCAAACAGACAAGAAACAACGTTGGTGAGGGTGTGGAGAAAAGAGAACTTTTTTATACTGTTAGTGGTTATGTAAATTGGTACTGCCATTATGAAAAACAGAATAAAGGTTCCTCAAAAGATTGAAAATAGAACTACCATATGATCCAGCAACCCCACTTCTGGGTATACAACCAAAGGAAGTGAAATCAATACATTGAAGAGATATCTGAACTCCCATATTCATTGCAGCATTATTCACAATAGCCAGGATATGGAAATAACATAAGTGTCAGTCTTTGGATGAAGGAATAAAGAAAATGTGATTGAGATATAGATATCTATATCTAAATAAAATGTGATACAGATATAGATATCTATATATACAGAGGAATATTATTCAGTCTTAAAAAAAAAGGACATTTTGTCATCTGTAAATCTGTAACAACATGGATGAACTTGGAGGACATTATGCTAAGTGAAATATGCCAGTCACAGAAAGATAAATACTGCATGATTCCACTTACATATGGAATCAAAAAAAGTAGAATTCATAGAAGCCGAGGAGAATAATGGGTGCTGTGGATTTGGGGAGGGGAATGGAGAGATGTTGGTCAAAGCACGCAAAATTTCAGTTATGCAGGATGAATAAGTTCTGGAGATATAATGGTCAACGTGGTGCCTATAGTTAGTAATACTGTACTGTAACTTGAAATTTGCTAAGAGAGTAGATCTTAAATATTCATACACACACACACACACACACACACACACACAAATGGTAGCTATGTGAGGTGACAAATATGTTAATTAGCTTGATGTAATCATTTCACAGTGTATATGTATATCGAAACAACATGTTGTACACTTTGAATAACTTTTATTTGTCAATTATATTTCAATAAAGCCAGGGAAAATTTAAATTGAATTCAATCAAAGTGACATACAAACAAAAATCCAGCCCCTCAGTTGCCCTGGATACATTTTAAGTGCTCAATAGCCATATGTAACTAGCGGCTCACATATTGGATAGCACAGACAGAACATTTCCATCATCACAGAAAGTTATACTGGATAGTGCTGTTCTAAAATACTCATGATCATGATGGAAAATAAGTAGAATCAAGAAATCCTCAGAGAAAAATAAAAATTGGCTTGTGAGAATAGGATCTTTCTTTTCCAAGATTTGCTAACTATGATGAAATCTCTGGTATAAATGGGTATGTGGCTATTACAGCACCTGCACACGGTAATGCCCAATCAATATGCATTGATTAATTAATAGTTGTTGTGTCAGAGCTTCCTGAGCTGTGATGACTAATTAACCTTCAACCTTTGCTGTTTCTGACCCTTTTGTTATTTACCTTCCCTGGGTCACTAGGAAGAAATTAAGGAAACAGATAACACCTCTTAGATTTCTGTTACAGGAAAAAACCTGAAATGAGATTACAAATATCAGTGCTTTGAAAAGCATAATGCTCTAAAGTAGCACAGCTTATATAATGTGTTTCACTGGTGGTGGAAGGTGTTCATTTATTTTTAATAGGTTAAGGATAGTAATAAGTTAGGGAAATGTTAATATTAAACAAATGTAGGAAGATAATATTTTGGAGATATGAACCAGTATCTTTTTCTCCATATGCTTGGCTTTCTTCTGCCCACTCCTGCACTGCTCCAATTAAAGCCGCTGTTCTTTTCTGTGTGCAGTGCCTTAGGGTGGGATGAGGAAAGCAGAGAAAACAGCTGCCATCCTCCAGTTGGTTTCCAAAAGTCTAAGTCCTTAGGGGAAAGACAGGACTGGTGGCAGAGACAAATGATTTGGGGGAAATAACAGTAGCAAAAGCAGTGCCTAAAACCTTCCCTCCACCCACTCAAAAAACATGATTTTCTGGACTGGGGGAAAGAGAGGGGAAAAAAAGAAAAATAAATTGGTGACAGTACAGACATTGGTGGTTACTAGAAAGAGGGACTCTAAGCCTCACCCTGGAAGGCGCAATCCCTGTAGACAAAATGTATAGTTTGCATAGTAAGTCTATCTCTGCAGAGAGGTGCTTAGGCAGCCTAAGAGAGTTCTCTGTCCCAGAGCAGTAAAATGGCATCAGCCAAACCCAGCCTAGAGGGGGAAGATGGAGCATGGAACCCAAAGGGGCCAAGAAGACAGGAGGAAACACTGGTCTGCCTTAACTGGAACATGCAGGGCGAGGCAGGACGAAGGACAAGTCAGAGGACATTTTGCACGAACAGACTTCTAATAGAGCAGTTGGCCCTACCCTTGGGTCAAAAGGACTCTCAAGCAAAGTAGAGAGTGACACATGCTGGGTGTCACTGCACAATGAAGGGCTTGGGAAGACATCACTTGCTGCAAACTGGAACTAACAGGTATTTGGCAGCTGCAGGAAACAAGTGATTTCCCCATCTTTTTCAGTATTGCATGGAGAATTGTGCTTAGGCAAGCACAGCTGGACACATCATGGTTCATGATCCTGGAGAGGAATCCCGAGCTTGCAGCTGAGCCTTTATGTAGAACTTTCACATGAGCAGCCTTGCAGTTTGGGTGCCAGTGGCTTAGGGAAGAATCATGAGAGTGCTGTTTCCTTGGAGCATCTTGGAACACACTCATAAAAAAGCTTGTTCCATCAAAGGGTTTTCGCCTATCAACTAGCTTAAATCAAGTTATCAATGGAACACATTTCTAAGTGGACTGGAGGCAAAAAGTGGAGAGGGGTGATTTTGGAACAGGGGCCACTGCTGCAGGTATGGGCCACACAGGCCAGTACATCAGTGCAGTATTGAGCAGTCAGAACAGGGCGTGACGCTTCTTAGATCCCATGCATATGGGAGTAAATTAGCCCAGAATAAGGGTGGAACAGAAGAACAGGACCAAAAGGGAAAAAAGGGAAACAGGAGAGACTCAAGGGAATGAGGTTCTAAAGAAATTTAGAACCATAAAGATTTTGACATATACCTGTGCTCTGATCAACAAGCAGGAAAATGGAGCTAAATTTTAATTTTTAAAATAATTACATACTTAATATAAATAAGAGAAACAATTCATGCCTACAGAAGTTATCACATAATAGAATGTTATTAAAATTAAAGCCATCATGTAAAATGATGTTTAAGAAAAATCTTATAATAAAATGGAGATTGTTATATTAAAAAAATAAAGTAGATGTAAGATAGGCATAGTATGATCACAGTTATATAAAATTATTATATGTATACATATATATGAAGAATAAAAGAGAATATATTGGAAATTAATGTGCTATCTCTGAATAGGGCTAGTGTTTCAATCTTTCTACTCCCCTAAATGTTCCTAATATTCTATAATAATTAGACATTATTTTTATAATGCAAAATGAACTTTACTTAAAATACTATCTGCACCTTTAATGATTTTAGAATTAGGATTTTTTTTTTTTTTTTTTTTTTTTTGTGGTATGCGGGCCTCTCTCTGCTGTGGCCCCTCCCGTTGCGGAGCACAGGCTCCAGACGCGCAGGCTCAGCGGCCACGGCTCACGGGCCCAGCCGCTCCGCGGCATGCGGGATCCTCCCAGGCCGGGACGCGAACCCGGTTCCCCTGCATCGGCAGGCAGACGCGCAACCACTGCGCCACCAGGGAAGCCCGAATTAGGATATTAATTAAGTAAAACTTAACTAGGTCTGCCATGATTAAAGTTTAATTTTTAAATAATGATCCATTTACTATCCAGGTTATATATTAATTACATTCATTTCATTCACTTTTTCATTTAGCCATCCATTTCTCACTTATTCTTTCATTCAACTACTTATTTTTAAGAATGCTTCATGACAGAGGTCAGCAAACTATAGCCCAAGGACGAAACCCAGCACACTATCTGGCTCTGTATGGCTTGCTAGCTGAGAATGGTTTTAAGATTTCTGTAGTTGAAAAAAAAGCAAAAGTAAAATAATATTTTGTGATACATGAAAATTATACAAAATTCAAATTGCCTCTCCAGGTCAGTTTCCTCATCGCTAAAAGGCAGTAGTTGGTTGAAAATATTTTTTTTGTTGTTTCTCTCTTTTGATCCCAGTTTAAGAGAACAGGAAGGCACAAATGCAGACAGCACAGGGGAGTCCTAGAATTAACTGCATTTGCATAGAATGGTAACAGCTTTCATGGCCATCTCAAGGGAAATAAAATACTCTATCTTTAATTCTAAACTCCACCCCTGAAATTATCTAGCTAGTGATCTGATACAACTGAAATATCCCTGGTTTGCTGTATCAAATCAAATCAAGGGCATAACTGAAGGTATATTTATAACTTTCAGACATGGTGCCCCCAAATCTTAATGAACCCACCTACAGGTACATTTAACCCAGAACTTTAAATATCTAGAAACAGACCAGGCTAATGATCCTTCAGGCAAATCCCCTATTCTCAGCTATTTAGAACAATGACTAAGAATAAATGCTTCCAGCTGCCTAAAATATTAAGAAGAAGGTTGTCTGATATGTTTTAATGACTAAATTGAAACTTTAAACACAAGACTTTATGACAGTTTCTGTAGTTTCCAACTGTATTATCTGTGATAGTACATTGGGGACAATGATAAAAGGAGATCTTAGACGACAAAATTGAATGCTAAAAGGAATTTGATAGGTTGGTGGTAGATGCCAGCTAACACAATTGCATTTATTAAAGATATGTGTGGAAATATGCATTTAGCTCTAAATAATCAATCATACAGGTCAGGTAGAAAGCACATACTTTAATAGTGGTCCTTAGTTTAAAAAAAGACATACATTTCAGGAACATCAAGTCAAATATGTGTCAACTTTTAGAGTTCCTTGCATTATACTAGAAGGGGGATATAATGTGTTCCCTACCAGGGACAGGTTCTAGGACATGCGATCAGGGCAGTCACACAGGGCTGGCATTTGGAAGCTCAGAAAGGCCCTATATTTGATGTAATGTCCTGCTGCCACCCTCCAGAAATGCTTAACTATTTTTGATCAAGGGGCCTTGCATTTTAATTTTGCACTGGGTCGCACTAATTACCTAACTGGTCCTGATCCCTCCTCTCATGAAGCTTAAGTCCTAAGACTGTATTAATAGGAGCTTATTATCTAGAATGTTGGAGTTTATAAATTCATGTGCAGGTTATTTTCTACTTGCCCCACTTCCCACTAAACCAATTCTTACCCACCCTGAACTGTGCCCCAGAAGGCATATGGTTAGGGTGGCGGGGGGGAATATATATATATATATATATATATATATATATATATATATATATATATATATATATATTTATTTATTTATTTATTTATTTATTTATTTATTTATTTATTTAAGAAAATACTGAATATACAGTTTTGTATTTCTTATTCAGCATTACATCATGAACATTTCTACACATATTTAAGTGTTCTTTAGAACACGATTCTTTAATGAGTATATAAAATTTTAAATGATGGAAATAGTATAATTTATTTAATCATAACCCTATGTTGGGCACACAAGATGTTTTCAATACTTTAAAAATATAAATATAAATGCATTTATTTATAAGCTTTTCCTCTGATCTTTTAAATTTAAAATTCCTAGAATTGAAATTACAGGGTCAAATAGCATGAAATTTTAAGACAGTTAATACGCATTGCCAAATCCAGAAAATCTATAACCATTTGACTCCCACTTGGGGGTCAACTTCACCAGCACTGCCTATCTATGATCATCAACTGATTAATGAAAATGGCATTTTTTTGTTTTAAATTGAATTTATCTGAATAATATTAACATTAAACATTTTAATATGTATATTGGCCATATGGATTTCATTCTCTTTAACTATCTACTCATGTAATTTACCTATTTTTCTATGGGGACAGTAGCACTTTATTTTGTACAAGATTTTATATGTGAGTAATGATTTATCTATCATATTTGTTTCAGGTTATCACTTTTAGGTAATCACTTTAGGTAAGATGATGTGGCATGTAATCCAAAAGATAGTGATTTATCTACAGTGGAAACATAATTCTTTGAATAAATGGAACAGGATGGAATTGTTTTAAAAATCACTCCTTTTTAAACCTCCTCCCTTGCTCGGTCCCTTATTGACATTCAGAAAAAGCAGCATAAAGAAAACATTATACATCACGAACATGGCCAGGAAGCAAAGAAGTACTCGTTTAAATAGAAAGGGTTGTCTGAGGAGAGTGTAGGTGGGGTGCCCTTTCTATTCATAAAAGAGCACCTTCATTGCAGCACATCCATTGTTCACAGCAGAACACATTGACCTCTATACTAACTCTCTCTTAACCTTGCATCTTTGCCTTTCAGGAATGTTCAGGAACTTAAATAAATTCCAAACGTTTAACTCTGACTAAAAATCAAGGTCACAGGGCTTCCCGGGTGGCGCAGTGGTTAAGAATCTCCCTGGCAACGCAGGGGACACGGGTTTGAGCCCTGGTCCAGGAAGATCCCACATGCTGCGGAACAACTAAGCCTGTGCACCGAAACTACTGAGCCTGTGTTCTAGAGCCCATGGGCCACAACTGCTGAGCCTGTGTGCCACAACTACTGAAGCCCGTGCATCTAGAGTCCATGCTCTGCAACGAGAAGCCACCGCAGTGAGAAGACTGCACACTGCAATGAAGAGTAGCCCCCGCTCGCCACAACTAGAGAAAGCCTGTGAGCAGCAACGAAAAGCAAATGCAGCCATTAATTAATTAATTAATTTTAAAAAATTAAGGTCACAGAAATTGTACTTAAATATACGTAATTTTCTACACCCTCTAACCTAAGCTGCCAATCTTTTTAAAGTGAAAGCCTCCCAAGATGGGGCAGGGGGAGGGCCAGGGTCCTAAGTCAATGAAGGAAAAAGACTCACCAGGTTCCCATCTGACCATCACCCAGCATCTTACTTTATGTATATATTGGGTTGCCCCCAAAGTTCGTTTGGGTTTTTCTGTTACATCTTATGGAAAAACCCTAATGAACTTTTGGGCCAACCCAATTCTCACAGGGGATATCTGGAAGATATTGCAAAATAAGAAAATAATGATTAGTCCTACAGGACAGTTAATTTAATTAATGAAATGGCCTACTGATCCAGTTTGAACAATAGGAAGATTATATAAGCATATAAAAAAGCATACTGAAAAAACAACTTTTTTTTTTGGTCACTAAAGAGAAATAATGATTTAAGGCAGCACGATTGATTGCCAAAAAAAAAATTCTGGTTGACATGCCCTCTAACCACAAATAAAACCAAGTCTTTTTTTAGGGGTCAGGGTCACAGGGGAAGGAGGGCCTGGACAAAGATGGCAGGGTTTTCAATTTTCCTAAATACCAGTCTCTTCGTTTGCTAAATAGGATCAGTCAAAAGTCTGGCAGAAAACAGCATGTTCTAAATCATTTCAAACACATATACATCTTGCCCATCTTTTCAGGGAAAATTTATATGTGTAACTAATTACCCTTTACACTATAAGAGCAAAGAGAAGATTATTTTATTAATAAGAAACCTTCTCTTAATTCTGAGATTAAGATTTTTTTAAGCTGAATGCATAAACTGATATTCTTCAGTTAATGGAAAATTTCCTGCTTTTTTCAATTCATGGTGGAATATACAAAAGTTCATAGGCAATAGTACCTTTCTTCTAATTAATATTGGTGGGTAGATGATTACAAGTTACCATATAAGATACAGCCACAGTACTATGCAAAGAGGTCACAAGAAGCTAATAACCTTCTAATACCGGGTAATTCAGAACCCCTGTAGTCTGATATAATATGAGAAATCACAGAATGATAGTATTTAGCAGCTGGTTGTGACCTTAGCAATCATCTGGGAAAATTACCTCAAGGAACAAATGAGAAAAAACTATGACCCAAATATGTTAAGTGACTAGGTCATGGTCATGCAGTTCATTAGCAGCAAAGATTGAAATTGAACTTGGGTCTCCTAATAATAACACCCAGTCTCCTCTCCACTGTACCTGCTGGCAAACCTCCAAAGATGAGAATAAGTCAAAATTTATCCATATATTTGAGATCTGTTTTGATGGCATAAGAAAGTCATTCTAATGTTAAGTCGAAAAAAGAATGGAAAAAAAGTATGCATACACAGTATAATCTCAACAAGAAAATAAATATGTAAAATGATAATAGTAATCACCTTTAGATGGGAAGATTAGAGACATTTTTTACTACCTTTATAATCTATATTTTCTATACTTTATAATCATAATATTCATTATACACATAAACAATGTCTCATTATTATTATATATTAGAAGAGGATTATATATTATACATTAAAGAGAATATTATATAACATACTATTTTATAAGATATATGTTATTATAAGATATATATTATACACATGTAATTAATTATAATATATATTCTTACTTTAGGAAACTTTTATCAGTCTTTCCCAAAATATTATTAGTTTAACACAAGTTCATTAGGATGACATTCATAAAAAGATCTCGGTAACACAAGTTCATTAGGATGACATTCATAAAAAGATCTCGGTGGAGAAATCAGTTTTGGAAATACTGCATACTTGATCTCTGATTCACTGATTCACAATTTACACTAGCGTATTAATAGTTCCGAGACATGTTGCAGTAAAGAAAGCAACTTAAGTCTGTGTAAGCCATCATTTCCCTACTTATTTGACCACAGCACTGTTAAGAGACATATGGAACACTTAATAAATAGAGTTCATAGAACACACTTGGGGAAACCTCACAACTCTAAAATTCCAAATCATCCACTCACAGGAAGGTCAATAACTTAAGGCTCATAACTGAGCATTGTTACAAATATTTTTATGGTACACATATAAAATGACCTGTAAGTTTAAAATGTATAAATAATTGGACCTATGTCTAAAAATTTTTTTAACCTGTGAGTATGTAGTGAATTAGGCAAAAAGAAGGTGATTTCTGTGTTATTACTAAAAGTTTTCACGTTTTTGCTCATTGATTTTAATGTTCAAGATGATTAATTTTAATTTTGCTTCTTCCCCAAGGCTTTCTTACAAAAGATCAATAATATCATAATTAAAAACAACAACTGAAGCTGGCCAGAGCCATGCCCCTTTCTTTACCTTGGTCTGGACCCTAGTGCTTAAAAAGGAATTAGTTCAATGACTTTACTTTCATACCCAGGGCCTCAATCCAGGATGCCAACTTCAGAAATCCATATGAATAAATTAAAACATAACTTGAATATGTATACCTCCTTCATGTCTCTTCCTTCTAAAAAATTCATCCCATACTTAAACTATTTCCCCTCAAATGTTTCCATTGACCACAACTATATATGTTTCTTAGTCTCTCTGTGCCTCAGTTTCTTTTTCAACTTTTTTATCTATTAAAATAGGAAGAAGAATGGTTCCTACCATCAGATTTATGTACAAATTAAATAAGGTACTACATAACATATGCTTAGAACAGCACCTGACACATAGTACTTTTCATAATGAGTGTTAGGTATTAATCTGAAATGAGATATAATTTTTTCTCTCCTTTGTTTCTGTTATTGGAAATACTATCTTCTCTCAGTTATGCAACATAAAAAATTATAGTGTCATCTTTCCTTTCTCTTTTGTCTTCTCAACTCTATAACTACACACACACATTATACAAAATTTACCTTCATCATTCCCACACTACACACAGGCACACACACACACACACCACAAAACATGCATACTATGCAATCTCTTTTAAAGTCCTTTCAGTTCTTCCTTTGAAATCACTGTTAAATATATCCTTTTAATTCCATCTTGTATTCTCACTAGGATATCAGGACTCATTTCCCTTACTTCTGAACTACTATAATAACAGAGTACCTGATTTCTGTACTTGAAAATGATTTCTTTCCCAATCTATCCTGTAAGCAATATGCTCTAAAATTTTATTTTGACCCAGTAGTTCACAGCTTACAAACTATCACTAATTTCCTATTTCTTACAGGATAAAATCTAAACTCCAAAGGCCATTCCAGGCATTCTATAGATGGGCCACAAGTTCTATTCCACACTTCCGAAATGAAATCTCCATTCCAACTTTCACTTGGCCAATGGAACTGTCAGGCAGGGAATGCTATCCACAGATGGAATTTCTTTATCAAGGAAGCCTCAATACTTTTAAAGTTGTCCAACTGATTGGATCGGGCCCACTCAGTTCATCTAGGACAGGCTTCCTTACTTATCTTTGATTATGGACTTTAATCACATCTATGAAATACCTTCACAGCAACACTAGATTAGTATTTATATTTGATTGAATAATGGGGGGCTGTAGCAAAATTGAGGGAGGAACTGAATAGATAAAAAGGTTCAGAGATTGGTTTCTAGACAGGCTAAGTTTGAGAAGCCTATTAGAAACCCAAGTGAATATATCAAGTAGGTAGTTGGATATATATGTCTTGATTTGAAGGAGCTGAAGAAATCCATTTGAGAGCCATCAGCTATTTAAAACCATGAGACTGGATGAGATCACTGAGGGATGAGCCCTGGGGCACTTTATTGCTCACAGGTTTGAGACATGAATGATGAACCTACAAAGAAGATTAAGAAAGAAAAAGCAGTTGAAGCAAATGAAGGAAAATGTAGCATCCTGGAGTCCAAGTGAAGAAAATATTCTAAGAAGGAATAAATGGTTACATGCATTCAAAACTGCAGACTGTTCAGATGAATCGAGGAATGATGTTTGGACATTGAATTTAAAATTGTAAATGCTATTTGGTGATCTTGTAAGAGCTAATGTTAAAGATGTGATGGGATTAGTTCTAACAGACTCATGATAGGTGGTCTCATCAAGGCTATGAATGTTAGGGCATTGGCAGTAGGTTGAGATGAGAGAGGTTGAGATCTGAGATGCCACTTCTGCTAATGGTCAAGTAGAGGGAGGGATGATCTTATCATGAATACATAGAACTTGGGGACTCCTTCTGGACTCCAGTGGAAGCCTGGGAGCCAGGAAAAGCCGAGGTGATTTATACTTGATATACTGTAAAGTGCTAAATGGCCTATATGTATTTCTAATAGAGAAATAACACTCACTTGAAATTACTTGTTTTAATAATTTCTCAACAGAACTATTACTTTTAATAATTACGTTACCTATCATAAAATTACAGAAATTCTTGGGTACTACTACATCAAACATCAATTATCAAGTATGTCGTAGAATGCCTCTAAAATAATTTTCTTTTTTACTAAAAAAAAACCCAACAAACTAGTATCTTAGCAATAGAAATTCTGTATTTATTCACAAGTAAAAATAGTTCTGTGAACTTTGTTATCACCCAGCTTAATACAATGTTTCAAGATAACAAACCCATCCAGGGCCTGGAGCAGAATTAAATAGGAGTACAAGATAAAGGCAAATCGTGTGTGTGTGTGTGTGTGTGTGTGTGTGTGTGTGTGTGTGTGTGTGTGCGCGCGCTTACGCTGTCTGTGCGCTTGTTTTTTCTTCTTTAGAATTAGTTGTTAATTCGAGTACAGATAATTTAAGGTATGAAAGGCCTTGAAATAATTTGGAGAAAAGATAAGATGTCCTGAATTTTCTCTAAGGCTTTAGACTTTGATGTCTTATAAGAATTGTATATATTTTTTAATTTGAAATTAGACTTCTTGCAAAATGAAACTGCCTATTCAATACAATTAGGAAAAATAAACTAACCTTAGATGGCCCCAGAAAAATTTTATTGAGCTGAAAGGGTGATTTATATTCTACTTTGACCAGCATATGGTTATCACCTTAGCCAGCTGAGCGATAACTATCCATGTTTCCTAAAGGAGCCCTGGGTCTGCTTCCTCCCTGCCTGAAATGACACAGAGGGATGTAGCTCAAGCACCAGCAATGCCATCACAGTCTCCAAAGGGTAGAGCTCTCAGATGAGACTGGTTTGAAGATTACTAAGGTTAGTAACCAAAGAGTAAGAAATCTGTCACTTTCTCGCTTTCTCTCCCGCTCATCTGCACATGAGGACATCTACACCCTCGCATGGACGCGCATATACACACACACACACACACACGCACACACACTCGCACACGGGATGCGTCAATGTACCTGTCGACCTTCCTCAGTAGCCTGTGAGGTAGCATGAACTGCCGAGTTGACGTCCTCTCGCTCCTCGTCAGTTTCAAGGTGATGACTCATCATTCTCTTGGCATGCACCTTCAACCCCTTTGCCCCTCATTTCAGCACAAATTCTTGGCAAAGCAACAACCTCGGTTAATCCCTGCCTACTCCCTAACCACAGCCATGCAGTTGAACTAGCCGGTTGAAATGAGGCTGGTGAAGCACTCCACCACACACGTTGGTTTTGCTTTACCTTAATGACAGTGAACTCCAGCAGGGCACTTGATGCTGCCAGGTAATTACAGTTGGCCCTCTGTGTCTACGGGTTTTGCAACCAACCAAAGAAAAAAAAATTTTTTTTTTAATTCCAGAAAGTTCCACATTAATAATTTTTAAAAAATTTTATTGAAGTATAGTTGATTTACAAGGTTGTTAATTTCTGATGTACATACAGCAAAGTTATTCAGTTATACATATATACATTCTTTTTCATATTCTTTTCCATTATGGTTTATCACAGGATATTGAATATAGTTCTCTGTGCTATAAGTAGGAACTTGTTATGTATCCATCCTCCATATAATAATTTGCATCTGCTAATCACAAACTCCCAATCCTTCCCTCCTGTCCCCTCCCACCTCCCCCTTGACAACTACAAGTCTGTTCCCTATGTCTGAGTCTGTTTCTGTTTCATAGATAGGTTTATTTGTATCATATTTTAGATTCCACACATAAGTGATATCATATGGCATTTTTGTCTTTCTCTTTCTGACTTCCTTCACTTAGTATGATCATCTCTAGGTCCATTCATCCAGAAAGTTCCAAAAAGCAAAACTTGAATTACTGCTGGGCACTGGCAACTATTTACGTAACATACTATACATTGTATTTACAACTATTTGCACAGTGTTTATATTGTATTAGGTATTATAAGTAATATGGAGATGATTAAAGTATACAGAAGGATGTGTAGGTTATGTGCAAATACATAAGGGACTTGAGCTTGAGCATCCGTGGATCTTGGCATCCACGGGAGTCCTGGAACCAACCCCCCCCAGATACCCAGGGACAACTGTACACAATTTTTACAGAGTCCAATCACTCTCTCACTCACCTATTTAATACATTCTCCTCCCTCTTCAAACCCTCAACAACTCCTCTCTCAGCATCATTCTCAGCTGATACCCTTGCTTCCCACTAGACTGGAAAAAATGGAATCCATCAGAACAACATTTTCACATACTCCCCCCACTACATCTAAGCACCTGCCAGCATCAGGACTCCCACAGCTTATCCCCCGACCCAACCCCACAGATGAACCATCCATGCTCCTATTTAAAGTTGATGCCACCACTTATGTACAAGTTCCCACTCACTCACGCACTCACTCACTCAAGGACATCTCTCCAGCAGTTCTCCTGGTCTCTCCTTTATCATCAGATTTTCACAGTCTACTGGATTATTCCCATCTGTATACAAACATGGTACTGTAATGGCTCCTGCCTTAAGTTTCTCTGTACCTCACAAGCTACTGCACCATTTCTTAGCAAAACTTCAGGAAGCATTGAAGGAAATATCTCTTTGATATTTGAAGGGAAATGCCTATACTTGCTCTTCCAATGATTACTCTCCCTTCACTCTTCAGCCCAGTTTATTTCAGCTTTCACCCCATCACTGCACTAAAAGTGCTGAATCAAATCCCCAGCGGCCTCCACATGGATCAGCAGCACTTGATACAGTCCCTTGTTCCCTCTTACTTGATGTACATTCTTCAGAAAAGAGACCTGGCACATACTAAGTACTCAATATGTGTTGCCCAATTAAACTGATAAGACAATAAGGAAACAGCTTTCCTGATCTCTCCCAGTTGATCACTCCCTTCTCTGGACCATCTCTGTCCAGAGATGAAACGGCATATGTTTTATTAATGCATTCCATTCACAATGTTGTTATTATTTAACTGTCTGCTTTCTCCTCAGACTGTGAGCCCCTCCAGGATAGGACCTGTGTCCCATTCCTCCCTGGACCTCAGCACAGGGCCTGCTGGCACCCCTGTGCATTCAATTAATATTTGTCAAACCACAATTTTTAAGAAGCAATTTTTTTTCTTTTAGAAACTTTAGAGGTACATAATAGAGAGTTGGCAAAATTCAAAAAAGGGGAAGAAAGGGTGAAAAACCCATATCCCCGTTATCAAAAGGTCAGCATTTTGGTGTCTATCCTTCCAGTTGTTTTTCCGTGCAAATTTTTGAATGTTTGTTTAAAAAAGGCTTTTATTGAGTAAAATCATACATATACACACTTTTGTACCCTGATCCTTAGACTTATAATGAGCATGAATGTGGGAATTTTATACTTTTAAAAGGATACATTGTATTTCATCAACTGAGTAAAACAGAATGCTCATCCACTGCATTATGGTTGAAGGTTTGGATTATTTCCATTTTTTTTAAAAAGAATTTTTAAAGGGCTCCACTCAAGCTATTCAACAGAGATAGGCAACCTTCTTGACTAGGATGGACTAAACTAGGGAGTTGCCAAATTGTCCAGTTAATTTAATAGATGGACTCTCCCAGTCTCACAGCGTGAGAATACGGATTTAATTGCCAAATGAACCAAGGGAGAAGGTGAAAAAAGTTTTACTTTAAAACTACAGAGGGCTTGGCTTCCCTGGTGGCGCAGTGGTTGGGAATCTGCCTGCCAATGCAGGGGACACGGGTTCGAGCCCTGGTCTGGGAAGATCCCACATGCCGCGGAGCAACTAAGCCCGTGCGCCACAACTACTGAGCCTGCGCGTCTGGGGCCTGTGCTCCGCAGCAAGAGAGGCCGCGACAGTGAGAGGCCCGCGCACCGCGATGAAGGGTGGCCCCCGCTTGCCACAACTAGAGAAAGCCCTCGCACAGAAACGAAGACCCAACACAGCCAAAAATAAATAAATAAATTTATTTTAAAAAAAATACAGAGCCTGTTTTCAATAAAAATGTCCACATTTTCTTTAGTAAATTTCCACCTACCATCAAAAAATACCTGATAATCGCAAAGGTACAGGTTGCTTTACACGTTAAGAATATATGCTTCTCGGGGCCTTATCTCCCTCCTGCCAGGTCTTTCTATGCCAGGAGAAGTAAGTGATTTGTGACCTTTACTTTTTGACCCAGGGGTCATATTTATAACAGAGTCAGACTCTTGGGGTAGCTGTTAACTGAAGTTTCTGCAGAAATACTGCTGACATACCCAGTGCCCGAGGCTGTTGCATCTGTGTGCCTGGGCAGGAAGGAGAGAGCTCAGTGGCATTTCTTTCTTCTTCTTTGTTACCCTCAGGTTCTATCCTATAAATTCTGCAACTGCAAATTCAATATTGTATTCTGGTACTTTTGCTTAATTTAACTTTCTTACAGAAATATGTAGTAAAAACTGAACACACAATTAAATTTCTCTTAACACTGCCAAAAATCATTGATCAAATTAGCTAATACAATAAAAATGTGAATTACTGGTTTGAAAACATACAGATTGGATTTTATACTAAATTGCCAGGTAGTAGCCATGAGTTAAACATGGGAAAAGCTGTTCTGATCTCCTGGCAATGAGACATGCATGCTCTTTTATCCTCACTTTCAGGATAACTCTTAAGAGCTGATAATCTAATTTATGCCTGGCATTGAAAGAAAGGTAACCCAAGTTTAAAAGACTTTTGACACAAAATTCAAAACAGCTACAAAACTGCAGGTGTTAGGCAATGAAGGTTTTGCTCTCTTTCCAAATGACTTATCTTTATTTTTCTCTGTATGTGATTGTTTACAGTAATAGCTACTATTTAGTTAAAACTTGCTATATGCCTAGCACCATGATCAGCACCTTAAAAACATTAGATAATTAATTTTCCCAACAACACCTTGAGGTAGGCATTATTTTACCCATTCTACAGATCAAAAAATTTAGACTAAGAATTTAACCTGTCCCATATTACATTTTGTGAAATAAAATTCATATTTTATGACAAGAAAAATTTAAACATAAAAATTCTCTGCCCTTTGCCCTCCTCTCTTCCTCACTGTGCATTGTGTATCTGCCTTATGCATCGACCAGACCTCCCCCTTCAGCGGGAACACCTGCTCAACCATAAAGAGCAACATTCTCCTAGCACCAAGACAACTCCTGAGGACATGGGGAGGGGGAAGGGTAAGCTGGGACGAAGTGAGAGAGTGGCAGGGACATATATGCACTACCAAATGTAAATTAGATAGCTAGTGGGAAGCTGCCGCATAGCACAGGGAGATCACCCCTGTGCTTTGTGACCATGAGAGGGGTGGGATAGGGAGGGTGGGAGGGAGGGAGACACAAGAGGGAAGAGATATGGGAACATATGTATATGTATAACTGATTCACATTGTTGTAAAGGAGAAACTAACACACTATTGTAAAACAGTTATACCCCAATAAAGATGTAAAAAAAAAAAAAAAACACACATTGTACCAGTAGACACCCAATTTCTCTCTCTGTTCCTTTTGCTACTGTTGTCATATATTCCTACACTCACATATGTCATAAACATACAAAAAAAAAAGACCTCCCCCTTCAGCGGGAACACCTGCTCAACCATAAAGAGCAACATTCTCCTAGCACCAAGACAACTCCTTAAAAGATAACATGCCTTCCTGATCTTGTAAGGGGTCACATGACCCACCATAATGACTCTTAGATTTGGATTATATAAACTGTCAATAATATGTCATTTGATGTACAGCCCTCTGTCTCAAGAAACTTATATAAGCTGTGTCAATTTCTGGCGGGCTGAACAGTTCTCAGAGCTTTCCGAGATGCTCTTCCCAGGTTATAATCCTCAAATTGGGCTGGAATAAAAGTTTCCATTTCTTTCTTAGACTGATTATTTTTTTGTCGACAATAAGAGCCCCCATAACTAGCCACAGTGCTCTTCTCCTTGCTTCTATCTCTGTGTCGCCCTGCCTCTTGTTCTATCCTTATGTGCTTTTTTCCCGAACATTTATCTCTTTATAACACCTCGTAACTTTTCCTTCCCTTTTACACTTCCCTCTTTCTTGTTCCTTAAACTGACCATAAAATAGAACAAAAATCTACCTTAAATATAATTTTTATTTATGTGATTGAGTTTTATGTTCTAAGTTTCAGCATGTGATTGAAATGTTATAGAATACTTTTATAACTTGAAACAACACAGCTTCCCCCTGACACTCTTAGGTGAGACAAGGAGGCTAGAGGAGATGGAGGAGGAACACTGCTCTTACCCTAAATGCCATAATACTCTGGTCAAGTGTTTCCCTTGAGGACTAGGTCTTTGCTGTGGGAAAAGCTCTGGGATTATTTCAAAATGATTCATCTTCCCCTTCCCCTGCCAGAGCGACTAAGGGATCTTTCTCAGATTCACCATGAGATCCTCACGGGGTTCCTTGAGAAAGCCCATGAAAGTGTGCCCCCTTCCAATACTGAGGCCCCAGGAGTTTCTCCCTGTCCTGTGAGTCCACACTCAGCCTCCAGCAACTCCTCAAAAATATTATTTTTATGTTTCTATCAGTTTCTGGTTGGCAGCTTCTGCCCCAGGGAACCAGATCTCAGCTATGACTCTCTGGATTCATGGGTTTCTTTAGGTTTTCGGGTGGTGGAGTGCTCTGCAACCTCCATTCTCTAATGAGTCCATAAAAGTGGTTGATTTTCAGTTTGTCCACCTTTTTCTGGTAGGAAGGACGAGAGCAATGACTTCTAGCTCCTTACATGTTGGAACTAAAGCCAAAGCCCTTCACTTAAATTTTTTAAATAGCTTTTTATTTTATTCAACTAAACTTTTTGCAATGGAAATAGTGATTAATAGAAGAAAAAATTATTTTTTATTCTTGTTCCATTTAGCTATTGTTTGAAATACTGATAACACTCAAATCTATCACAAATAAATGAAGCTTCCAGGGAGGGCAGCATCTAAATAGTCTGGAATCCACAAAGCCATTAAATAATTTTCATATCTTCTATGAAGAAAATACACGTAAACCACTCATTGCATTAAATCTCTCGTATTCTCATGGCTTTATGTTCTTTGGCTGATAGAGGGAGTTAGATTCATTTTATTGGAAACCATAATACTAGTCTCTCTTAAATTATCCTCAAAGTTATAAATCCGCCCCTCCACCAACAATCCATTTTGGGGATATTTATTTCCTCTTCATTGCTGATGAAAAATATGCATATCTGCTAATTTCCTGATTTTCCTTAGAGACAATTTCTGTTCGAGAAAATAGTTACTAGGGAAACTGTATTCCGGACTAAATTCTTATCAATGATGACTTAACTGGAAAACAGAAGTCATGGGAATTTTATAGGAAAGTTGTTGTATGCTTACCATGTTTGAAAGTCAGGATGGAGAAGGCTTTGCAGAAATAGATGTTTATATGGAACTAGAGAAAAAGAAACTGTAAAAGGTTTAGAGAAGGAGTGGGCTAGATTACATGGCACGGTATTCGGGAGGGGGTTGATGGCTTTACGGAACTGAGATGCTCTAAGAAGGCAAATGACCAGTTTAGAAAATGGCCACCAGGATTGTGAAAAGACCTGACCTCATTTTATGAAAACATTTAAGGAACAGAGATAGTGTAGTCTAGAGAAGAGAAACTCAAGTAACAGAAGAGCTGTCTTCAAGTATTAAAGGACTGAAAGATTGAGATGCACAAGAGAGCTTCAACACACTTAGTATGACCCCAAGTGGGGTCAGTATCAGTACTGTATCAATACTTAGTATCAATACTTAGAAGTTATAGGAAGAGGTGAAGAAGACCATCTTAATCATCACAAAAGTTCAAAGATGGAATAGGTTATCTCTAGATTTAATGAATGCCTTATCATAAGAGGTATTAAAGTCAAAGCAAATAATTATATGTTTAATTGGGTTTTAAGTTATTGATACTTTAAATCCTTCCTGAAAGAGTAAGGCCAAGTACTAATAAATAAATATAATTTTACTCAATGACTAGTACATTGCCTAGAACATGGTGGGTGCTAAAAATCACATTGGTTGACCCAATTCAATTAATAGACAAATGACCATTTGGGGAAGGGAAGCAAAGTTGCAGAGTGGATTCAAGCTTTGGAAGGATGGTTAGACTGATAAACTTCCAAGTCCCTCTGACTAAAAGATTCCATGATTGTGTTTATTTAGGCAAATAGTCTTTAGTAATCAAGTTCAGTGGCTACTCTGTATTTTTGTATAATGTTTTTAGAGTTAACCAAGCTCTTTTACATGTATATCCTACTTTATCCCCATATTAGCTCTCTAAGGCATAGGAGGTGGGGCAGCTGAGATCAGACTACTGAGTGTTTTGTCAATGTTACATCAGGTAAACAGCAGAGGCAGGATTCCAACCTATGGTTTAAAAGATATTCCACTTCCTCCTTATCAGGTAAAATAATTCCAGTTTTATCCATCCTTTCCCAAGGGTCCTGGTTTTAAATCCTTCCCACAGTTACCTGAAAGAGCACAATTAGCCAACTATGGAAAGCAGAAAGAATAATACTTTTTAGATTTTTCATCTCATTTGCACTGATTATTAATTAATTTTCTCATGTGGTTATATACCTCCACGGACATGGTGTTCTGAATAATTAAAAGTGTTGCTAAAACTTGTTGAAAATGTGTATGTGTCTGATGTGGTTAGGCCTTTTACCTGCCTTATCTGAGTTTATCCTCACACAGTCATATGAAAAAGGTACCATTATTATCCTAATTTTACCCCTTCCGCCAAGAAAATAGAGGGTAATTTGCACAAAATTACACAATTAAATGTCAGAGCAGGGATTTCAACTCAGGCGGTCTTACCCTAGAAACTGTGCGAAAAACTATTTTCCCCCCAGGTTTATTGAGATATAATTGACATATTACATTGTGTAAGCTTAAGGTGTACAACATGTTTATTTGATAAACATATATTGCAAAATGATTACCACCATAGCTTTAGCTAACACCTGCATCATATCACATAATTACCATTTCTTTTTTGTGCGTGTGGTGAGCATATTTAAGACCTACTTTCTGAGCAACTTTCAAGTATATAATATGGTATTATTAACTTAATCACTATGCTGTACATGGGATCCCCAGAACTTATTCATCCTAAGTTTGTATTCTTTCACCAACATCTAGAAACTGTACTCTTAAACCCTACATAATTTTTAGCTGCTGTGACGATCCCTCCCAAATCTCCCATCAAATAAGTCACTGATTAACTGAAACACTGAGTCTCCGGATCTTAAGTGTGGCCTAGTGTAATCACTGAACATGTACTGGACAGGACATGGACAGTAGTATCACTGTCTGGTTCTATTACTCGCTGCTTCAACTTTGACTTATCTTCCCTGGCTTTTCAAAACATGGAACAGACAACAAACATTGCAAAAGTAACTTGCAAACTCAATCTGCCTAGTTCATTTTGGTATTGGGTATTATCCCATGAGCCCTGCTGGGTCTTAGAACCAACTCTAGTTAATGGAGGCAGTGTCACTGGCCTATTACCACATCTTATATATACGTATGGCAACTAAAGTAACGTGGAGAAAATAGCTGATGTCTAATAACGTCTTGGAAAACATAGCTTTCTGATTTTCCTTTACACCTGAACTAAAGAATCCTTCTGAAGTTAAAATCCTAGAAGGAGAATATTGTCAGCGTTTATCTTCGAATGAAAACAGTATTGATACTACTTAGGCTTGGCTTAAAGAACATCCTCCCTCCCAAAATAGATTTCTAGATAACGGCCTTGCCAGAGGTCTTCGAAGAAAGCACATGAGCTTATAAATGCAAAGGTAAAGTTATACACTACAATTTTAGCTGCTGTTTTTTCTGGCTTGTGAAATTGTGTTTATTATTTTCTCCTTAATACTCCTCTGTATGTTTTAAGTTTGTCAGTGATTCAACATTACCCTTGTAGTCAAACATATGTTATTAAAACAAGAAAGTGCTTACCCTAACTATGCATTGAATTGTACAAACCAATAGAAGAATATTCTTCGACACTAGGAATGGTAGAATAAAACACATAATGAGAGCATAGCATGGAGTTAGGTGCTACTAGGATCTAAAGATAAAAAGCTGAAGACATAGTCTCTACTCTGAAAAAAACAAGTCTAACAATTCTCATTCAATTTTCCTCCTACCTTTTCTTCTGTTGCTATTAATATTGCATCATTCACTAAAATTTGTCAATCTCTAAGCTACAATCATTTCTGTTATTTCTTTCAACACTTTCCACAAATGTTATCAGGGATAATATCATATTTATTCTACCTTTATAATTTTCCAAATACTCTTTCTCTACTTTATTCCTAGTTCACTAGTACCCCATTAATTATTGCTACAATTTTCTAATCATAGAATATTTTAACTAAAAAATAACTAGGGTAATTTTAAATATAGATTCTAATGTCTTTCTGGAAAAAGTAGAACTCACCAAAATTAACCTTCTTGACTCTAACTAATAAGTGGAAATACCACGCCTTGAACAATTTCTCGTGACTCCAGATTTAGTGATCTCTTCACCACACCGTAATATACGGTATATAGAATGATTATAGATTATTTACAGTTTTGCTCTGTGTTATACTCAGATGATACTATTTTTTCAAAGCATACCCCATGTTTTCCGGCTTTTATAATTTGCTTAAACTGTTCTCTCTAATTGGAATGTCTTTATAGTCACCCTATTATCTTCAATTGTAGAGATATGACCCACCCTTCAAGATTCAGACTACATAACACCTCATCCTTGGAGCTTTCATTGTTTTTTTTCCTAGCTGGAAATAAGTTATTTTCTGAACTTCCATAAAAAGTTTTTCTTACCTCTCTTACAGCACTTTTAAGATCCTACCTGGTTCAAGGTATTTTTGTATCTCTTCTATCAGTATTCTTTTATGTGTTTTGATGCTAGATCTGTATCTCACTAACCTTATATCTTCCAAGCCCCCTCATAAAAGGGAAGCATTATAAAGCCAGATAGTTCTGTTTTAAAGCTTAAAACAGTGTGATCTACTTAATTGAAGGGTCCTACAGTTTAAAACAATTGTCAGAAACATCTTTATCCTGATTATTCTCAGCTGGGTGAAATAAATGCCTAACCGACACTTGGAGACACATGACAAAAGTGAGGAAATCAAAAGAGAAAAAGAGGTGCCCAGGGTGAGTAGGGGGGTGCCTATTAACACTGACTGTCACCCAGTAATACCTGAGTCACGCATACTCTGAAATTCAACAGGCAACACATCAGCCTTCCTTCTCTCCTGCTGTAACTGACCGTGCTGCAGATTCTCCAGCTTCCATCCATCCACATGAATCCAAACATGAATGACTCCTAATGCTGCTCCCCGTCCTACAGCTTAAAGCATCACTGATTATCATTTAGGGTCACCTGGGCACCCCTGCACTGCTCCCTGGGAACAAATGCCATGAGTGACAGATGTTAGCTACAGTCTTCACTTTTCAGGGATGGAAGTAGACCTCTGAGGCCACCACTGCAGCAGCACATACACTAATTTTACAGGACAGTTTCCCCCCCTCTTGAAATAAGCAAGTGTGAGAACTATCAATATTTTTTATTTCAGAGGAATTACACAGAGAAAATTTTATGTAACAGACAGCAAACTAAGCCCAAGTTATTCTCCACAAAACCCTCTAATGGAATCTACCAATACAAACATCAGGAGCTGAAGAGTATCCACTGGAAACCCTGAGAGCTATTACATGCAAAACTCGGAAAATGTGCTGTGGTTGTTACAGGGAGGTTCAGCAGGAATGACAATTCTGAATAGATTTTTAACATCTTATTTATCTATGCTAAAAATAGATTTTAACATAAGTATCTAGATTGCAGCATTATATCTATATCTATATCTATCTATATCTGTCTAGATATGTAGGGGAGAGGGGAGAAAGTCTAATATAGGCTGCGTGAATCTGTCATTTTGCTGAAATGGGAAGTACTGACAGTGCTCAGACTTGGTTGTTTCCAAGGAATTGTATTTATAATCTGCCACCTACCTACCATACAGATTCCATGAAGACTTTATCCAAGGGTCTGGCACGGGCTCTCGAAGCCCCTTTTAGAAGCCATGAAGAATAAGGTGCTTCTCTTTCTCTCCACACATCTTCCCATTAGGATTTGTTCACAGAAATGTTGAAGATATGACAAAGCAGCATTATTTAACTATAAAATTTCTTCCAGATAAAATACGTTCTAAACATATGGGGGTAGAAAAACCATAATTCTTTGTACAGAAGAAGACTTTGCAGTTCAAGATAGTCCCTTGACTTGAAATGTACGTGAAACAACAACTCCAAAATCGCAATTGACCTTTCCTTCCCAGGCCAGAATGAATGTAGTCTTTTGCAAGGAAGAAACTTTTAAGTTTGGATTTCATCTGTTTCTGTTAATCAGGTTAAGGTGACCTAAGTGTTACAAATGCCCCTTTCAACTCTTAGTTTTCATCCCTGCAAACAACTCTGTTGTTGGAAGCTTCTGTGGGTGGCTGGAAGTGGGGACCTAGAAAAACAGGCTCCAGAAGATCTTAGTGAGCAAACTCCGATTGCTTCATAAAAGTCAGGCTCAGTAGCAGGAAACGAAAATCCAGTTTTGTGGCAAGATAACACAGAAGGTGCTGAAGACTTTAAAGTTCGTGGCATAATTTAATTTAATATGGTAATGAGAAATGTGAGAATTAAAAAGAAAAAAGAGGGAAAAAAACCCTTTAAATACAGAAACTTGCTTATTAGATATTCCTTTTGGTTAAATCTAAAGTACAGATTTGCCTAAAGAACACAGAGTTATGGCTTTGGGGCCATTATATTCTATTTGATAGATTCTGATTAATAAATGGTACTTAAAGGCAGACTCAAGATATCCTACGTTTGAGAAGTGCCCCATCAGTTAAACAAAAGGCCTTCAAAGATTTAAATTCACTGGTGGGGATTTTATACAGACTCACCCAAAGCACTGCTTTAATCTTGATTTTTTTTTTGCTAATAAAATAAAATAAAAATCCTTCCTGTGATCGGAGACACAGATCAAATCCCAAGGATTAAGATTTAAATGAGTGAGCAATCAAAATAGGCACTCTGACAGAGGTTTAAGATGGTAAAGGAATAGGACACATTAGCACTGAAATAGACTGAATGTAAGCTTTTAGAAATATTATTGATTTTCCTGCAAAATAATAATGGTTCTGAACTTATAAAGCTATAAAAATCTCTGTGAGAATAAAGTGATCACTGGGACAGCTGAGACCCCTATTTAAATTTCAGTGAGTGAACATAATGCACCGTCACTCTTGGTTTAATTTCACACATTTTATTACAAGCACGATTTTCAGAATACCATAAAACTGCTACAAATTGGCATGTATGAGGACATTGGTACTAGTTAATTGAATTCCATGGCTAATGCAGGACTCACTGACTAAGGTGTCTGAGTTTTATTTTTTTACATTAAACACTGCAAATTTTTAAAAATTATCTTCTTTTCCAGCCTTAGTAGAATATAAAAATACTAGTGATGATGATGATAAGGCTAATTATCCTTAGATAGAGACATAGCATACCATCTTTACTTTTTGTGATTCAGATATATAATTTTTGATATATTAACCATAGAAGAGTGATCTTTTTCCAATATTCAAGGTATTTCTGTAGATGTCTTTTGTAAACCAAACTTCTTATATCAGTCTATTTTCTTGTTATTTTCCAAAGTAGAACTTAGTAATTAAAAGTTCTGGTTAGCTGGCTTCCAATTGGTTAAAGGTTTACTATATGATCCCCTGGAATTGATAAAGATAATAATACAGTAAGTGGCATAAACAAAGAAATTAGGAACTTTATCAGAGGGTGTTTTACATCAAATGACCTAAAGCTAACCTTGAGTCCAATACTTCTGCTGTTATCAGGGATGACTTTAGATTAGGTACAAAGTAGGTCCTGAAAGTTTAATTCCATTGTTGCTAGGTTTTATAAAGTGACGAGGGAATATGGAATAAAAATCAAATATTTGATATCTTCCATGAAAAACGATGTGCATAAAAGTCAAACAAAATGGGGGGTTACGTTTGTAGTATTACAATCCTAGACTGTGTAAGACAATGCAGATCTAAACTGTTATTTTATATTGCCATTTATGTCAAATTGAAGCCAAGATAGATGAGAATGCAGAGGAGAAATATTCTCTGTAGTTTCCTGACAGAGGCAACAGGGCAGCCTTAACACAAGAGTGTGTCAGGATAGGGGTGGGAGCTGAAAGCAGAGCGTAAAGTGGACCTCTTCATACCTGCCTACTTACCTTTGTTCAGGAACAGCTCCCCACATCTCTCTCCTTTTCAACTCATGTGGTGCTAACTTCACCCCAAGCCTTCAGGGATGAAGATATGACTAGGCTGTGCCAATGACAGCATCATAGTTCGTGCTGAAAGCAAGGAATGATTCTAAGAAGGGTAACTGTGTATAATAGGAGCTTGTGATTACTGAGAGGCTTGCAGGGGCTGCTCCTCCACCAGCTTTTGCAGAGTTGGTATTTAGTGCTATATCACGTAGGTATCTATCCATTTGATTTGTCTGGTCTTCCTTAGCATTACTGCTGGAGAAGAAATCTTGAAGTCAGGAATGCTGGACTGGGGAAAAAGATGTTCTCTCCTGATGCTCTAAGTAGGGGTTCCGAGAAATGCAGGAGGTTTGGTGTTTAATGTGCCCCTGCCTTCATCCTGGGAGATGGGATCCACCAAGAGGGAATAGTACAACATGTAGTCGACAAGTACAGCAAAGCAATCTAGCAAGGAATAGGGTAACATCTTGAGAAGTCTTCACTTTTGTATCAGGAGCCATAAAAAGATGTCTACTGTGTTAGTACTTGAGGTACTGACCAATATAGCACCACAAGAAAAAATGAAGAAAACATATGTTTGGAAAGGAAGAAATGAAACTGACATTTATCCCAGGTCACAATTGTCTACACAGAAAATCCAAAAGAAGTAAGATTGCTGAATATAAATTCAGTGCACAAAAGTCAATAGCATTTCTATACACCAATAACTAGAAATGTGTACTTTAAAATGTCATTTATTGTAACAAAGAAAACTATAAAATACCTAGCATCTAACAAAAGATATGTTAAGACCTTTGCAGAAATATATGTATAAGCTCTATTAAAAGACATAAAATAAGACCTAAATAACTAGAGAGACACGCCACACAGAGAGGCTGAAAAACGCAAAATCATGAAGATATATTGATTCTTGACAAATTAATCTATAAATTCAAAGGAAATACAATCAAAATGCCTGCACAATTCCTCATGGAAATGACAAAGGGTTTCTAAAATTCTCATGGAAAAGAAAATGATTATAGACAAAACACTCCTAGAGAAGATCGGTATAGGTAGCTTGCCTTCTCAGCAATCAAGAGTCATTATGGAGCCATAGTAATTAAGGTCAGTGTACTGCTGGGCCAGGGACAGGTAAACAGAACAATGGAACAGAAGAGGGAACACAGAATCGATGGTGCTGAGCAAGTGATTATTCAAATGTACGAAAATAACATCATGTTTCCTACCTTTTTCCATATACAAAAGTAAATTCCACATTAGTTAAGAACTCAAATTTGAAATGTGACTTTTAGAAGGAAATATTTAGATCTAGAGTAGAAAAGGACCTCTTTAATAAAGATACAAAAAAATTGCAATCCTTAAGAAAAAAAAACAATAAATTTACTACTTTGGAATTCAAAAATATCTGTATAAAAACATCATAAGACCATTAAACTGAAGTGGATGGGGCGAAGATGTTTACAATACTTACTAATAATCAAAAGCAAAGAGTCTCTGGAATATACTAAAAATTTTTTAAATCTGTAAAAAATAATAGAAAGATGGATAAAGGATATGATTGGGTAAGTTAACAAAAAGGAAAGCTAAAATTGCCAAATTATAAAAAGGTACTCCATCTGACTAATAAATAGGAAAACTCAAATTTTTAAAAAGATGGCAATTAGCAAGTGAGTTTTGACCTGCTGTATTTCTGACCTGGGCCAGTTAATATTTTCTTAGGCAACATGGTAGTCCCCCAGTCTGGGAGGTCACATGTTCATACAGAAATGAGTGTGGATACCCAATCAGCATCGTGCACTATAGCCCAGAACTCATGGGCTCAAGAAATCCTCCTGTCTCAACCTCTCACGTAGCTGGGAGTACTGACAGGTACCACCCAGAAAAGGAAAAATTATGGAGAAAGTACAAAAATCAGTGGTTCCAAGGGATGGGGTGGAAGGGGGGACGAATAGGCAGATCAAAGAGGATTTTTAGGGCAGTGAAAATACTCTGCATGATACTGTAATGATGGATAAATGTCATTCTACACTTGCCCAAACCCACAGAATCTACAACTCCAAGAGTGAACCCTGATGTAAACCATGGAATTTCAGTGATAGTGATGTGGCAATGTAGGTTCATTATGGAGGGGGATGTTGATAATGGAGGAGGCTATGCATGTATGAGGGGAGGAGCTTATGGGAAATATCTATCTTTCTCTCAATTTTACTGTGAACCGGAACCTGTTCTAAAGAAAACAGTCTTAAAAAGTCAAAGATTGAAAATCATTACAGTTCCAAACTAGGAGGCAAAGATACTAAATTTTATTATAAAATGCTGGAAACATGTTCTAATATCTAAATATATGTCATTATTAGATATATTCCTAATAATGGATCTTTAAAACCTGTAACTTGATATGTGCTTAATATTTCTGAAGAAAACATTAAATATTAAAACAAAAACATGGTGATACTATTCACTAATACTACCCATTACATTGGAAAAGAAAAAAAGTCTGCTGACACCAATGTTGACAAAGATGATGCAAAGCAAGAACACATATGATGTGTTCTTGTATAAATGGCAGTATAATTATAGAAAGTAATTTGGAAATTGCCAGTAAACTTGAAGAATATAATGTGTGACTCAGCACTTCTCCTTCTTTTACCCTAAAGAAACATGCACACATTTTCAGAGGGAGACACATACAGAGAAGATAATTACAGAGCTGTTTGTGATTGTGAAAAAAAAGTGAAAAAATGGCTGCACCACCCCTCTGAGCAAACTAGAATACCTTAGTAACCAAGAAGGAGAAAATAAAATATTGGGTAGGCAAATAACAATGCCTGATACAAAATGTGTTCATAAAAATTATAAATTTGTATGTTTAAAATTGTATATAAATTATATCATTCTGAATCTATCTTTTGAAACATGCTTTTCCACTCAACATTATGTTTTTAAGATTTATCTATGTTTATACATGGAAATGTAGCTCATTTAGGGATTTCCCTGGTGGTGCAGTGGTTAAGAATCTGCCTGCTAATGCAGGGGACACGGGTTCGAGCCCTGGTCCAGGAGGATCCCACATGCCGAGGAGCAACTAAGCCGGTGCCGCACAACTACTGAGCCTGCGCTCTAGAGCCCGTGAGCCACAACTACTTAAGCCCGCGAGCCACAACTACTTAAGCCCACGTGCCACAACTACTGAAGCCTGCGTGCTACAACTACTGAAGCCCGCGCACCTAGAAGCCCACGCTCCACAACGAGAGAAGCCACTGCAACGAGAAGCCCGCGCACTGTAATGAAGAGTAGGCCCCCGCTCGACGCAACTAGAGAAAGCCCACACTCAGCAACGAAGACCCAACACAGCCAAAAATAAATAACTAAATTTATTATAAAAAAATAAATGTAGCTCATTTATTTTCATTGTTGATGGTATTCCATAAAGCTATTACAACAAATCTTGACTTCTATTAGAGGATCTGACATTCTGTACATTTAAAATTGTAGAATTAGAAAACAATAATGATGATAATAAAACAACAATAATGGCTGCCATTTATTTAGCCTTCACTACATGCCTGGCATTATGCTAAACGCTCTATACCATTACATTTTATCCTCAGGACCCTCCTACACAGTATTATCAACCTCATTTCACAGATGACAATATGAATCTTGCAGTGGTAGGACATTTAACAAAGGTCACACACTTAATACCTTAAAGAGACAGAACTTAAACATAGTCCTGGTTCCAGAACCTGCACTGGTAACTAACATACCATCCGAGGAGTGCATTTCCCTTCTTGACAGCAGGACATTTTCATATAAGCTTCTAAGTTATTTTTAAAGACTTCCATGAAACTGTAATATCAAAGATAAACAAAATCTGTATTTTAAACCCGTCATGGTTTTTATACTGTGACGATTCAATTCTTCTCAGCATATTTGAGGCAATGTTATGCTGAGCAGGCAATTGTTGCACTTTCTCTTTTTATCTCACCCCTGGCAAGCATTTTATAGAGAAGTTTGATTAAAAATGCATCTATATGCTGGCCATTAATTCTGTAAAACACTGCATGTTAAGAATCTCAGCTGGCAAAGCAAAGATCTCCCATCATCAGGTATAACTGCTGATGGAAGAGGTGTTCTTTGTAGCTTGGCTCCCTTCCTGAAGCCTCTGTCATAATTCCTGTTTCCTGCTTTCTTTCTATTACAGTGAATCTCCTTGGGATTGTATCTGGTTTCAAATGACTTCCTCTATTCAAAGATGTGAGCTACTAGCAACCATGCTAAACTCCAACACCCTGTGACTCTCTGAACTTGGTGGACGGAACCAGGGTGATATTCAGTTTCAAGCTAAACTAATCAGATTCTGGCTCCCCTGAATTTAGAAATTCTAAATAGAGGAGAGTCAGAGACTGATAGATGTTAGTAGCTGAGTCACTTTAAACAAACTAGTTGAAACAATCTAGGAAAAAGGCCCACAGATTCATACTATCAAGGTTAGAGATCCAATCTGGTTTTGGTCCTTTCTGAGATGCTGGGTCAATTTTTCCCTATACGTATTTAATCTAAGTGAAACAATCCCTAATCCTTCCTTTCTATCCTTCACCTATCTTCAAAAACATGAGACAAGGACTAAAAACATTTTCATATACATTATCTTAATTGATCCTTAAAACAAGTCAAGGAGGTTGGAACATTGGATGGGTTATACAGATTATATAGATGAGTAAACTGAGGTTGGAGAGGTACCCCTTTCACAGAGGGGAAGCAGGAATCTGGCTAAAAATTCACTATGAACACTCTGCAAACAGGATGTTGGCTATTCTTAGAAAGAACCAGGCTTAACTCTTCCTGAAATGACTGGTGATCTGCCAGCAACGCTTAGCAAAGATTTATGTTTCTTTGGGCCCTTTAAAGATTCTTCTACCAAATTTCAAGAGACCTGGCTTTAACAATAAACACTTAGTAGTTAACAGATTTTATTATCATCACATAATCTTCTCCCCTCTATTCTCTTTGTATCATAGTGAAGCCTCAGGCATCCTTTCAACCTTTTTCTGCCAGGGCTAGTATTTACCTTTCATGAATGTCCTTGGAAAAACATGTTGGATACAGGAGAGAGACTGGATCTCCCTGTTACCACTTACCACCCTCAAGACTCCTTCAGCCCTACAGTTGAGAAGAGATAGCTGGGTCAATAGGAATCACTTCTCTAGCAAGAGTTTCTAGATACCGAGTAGACTCTAAATGTCAAAAGAGCAGAATTTTTTTTTTTCTTTTGCACCCAATGCTATACTCTGAGCCCCTAGCACATAATAGGAGTCAATGAATATTCAATGACTGAATAAGTGAATTCTAAGTACTGCTGAACCAAGCAAAAGCAGAACAAAATTTGCAAGGAGGTCAGGATTAGAATACCCATTTTTTACTAAATATTTCTGTGTCTTAAGCAAGTAATTAAACCTCACTGAGCTCCAATATCAAAATGGAAAAAAATGCCATCTAATTAACAGGAACGTTGTGAGTGTTAAATAAAATATGGGATGTGCCTACTGTACAGTATGTGTTCAATAAATGTGTTGAATGAATGAATAAATGTATGCATACATAAATAAATGATTATCTCAATTTAATCACTCAGAACCAAAATTTTACTTCATAATAATAGAGAGGTAAAATAGAAATATGACCTTAATTGCAAACTTCTACAGACCAGAGCTAACCACATATTTCTCTCTTCAGAATGTCTCATTGGCTATCACAGTAAAACCCAAAATCCTTAGACCTTGTTCTTATTGTCCCTGAGATCCTACACTGAGCTGCACCCAACTACTCCCAGATACCGAAATGCATATTATGCTGTCTCATGTTTCTCTGCTTAAAATACCTTCTGCACACCTCTTCTTCAATTATCTACTTTTTAAAGACTAAACTTGTGTGTCACCTCCTCTAGGAAGCCTTCTCAGATTGCTCCTTCTAGCCTGGATTAGGTCTCTTCTTTCCTGTACCTATAGAGTCCTTACCTCCTTCATTATATTTGCTAACTACAATGGGAAAGGGAGAGAGGGAGAGGGAGAGAGAGATAGAGAGCGAGAAGGAGGGACAGAGAGAGAGGGAGGAGAGAGAGAGAAGGAGAGAGAGAGAAGGAGAGAGAGAGCTCTTACAACAAACAAAATCAAATATTACAACAAAATCAAATATTATATTTTTTCCTTGTCTCTCCTATGAGACTGTGAGTTCGTTGAGCCCAAAGACTACACATTATTCAACCTTGAATTCTAAGGATTTACTATTTATCCACAAAATGGAAGATAGGTGCTACGTAAAATTTATTGAAAGGAGAAAAAAAAATTTCTATTTAATAAACAAAATTATAGGCCAAGTAATGGACTACACTTAGATATACAGAAATGAACAATGCAGATATAGGCCTCTTAATCTCATAGAGAACATCAATAATAAACATAAACCGAATGTGATGCTCACCTGGAAAGGGGAGGGACAGGGTACTATGCCACAGTTGTACTACGGCAACAACTAACCAAGGAAATTAACTTAGTCTGTGGAAGTGATTCTCCAACTTCACAGCTCATAACAAATGCCCGGGGCATTTGCTCAAAATGTAGATGCCTAGCCCCTACCTTCTCACTCAATAGGTCTGGAGAGAAGCCCTGAAAGCTAAATTTTAATACACACCCCCAAGTGATATCAATACAGGTGATGTGAAAAACACACTTGAAAGAACACTAATATGGGGGCCAGGGTTTCCTTGCTGAGAAAAGTAATTTTAATTTGAGATTTGAACAGTGAGTATGATTTACCCAAGCTAGTGAGGATAAGGAATGAACTAGGAGTTTCTGGCAGAGGAAAACTATGTGAAGACCTAAAAGAGAAAGAGGGAAAAATCATCATAATGCCCCAAATAAGAAGTTTGATTGATAAATGAGGGACAGAGGAGAATGAATAGGTCATATCAAAGGTCTGAGAGGCTGTGTTAAGAATATTGAACATTAACCTAAAGGCAACAGAAAATCATAGAAAGGCTTGAAGCCTGGCAACCTCTCTGTGACTCAGCTACTTTATCTAAAATTATACCATCATCATCGTAGACTCTTTGTAAGGATTACAGTGGAGCAATATCTGGCATAGAGTAAGCATTTAATAAGTGTTACATATTATCATCATGATACTGTTTACATTTGGATCATTTTAAAATCTCAGATAAAGCTGTGGATGGGGTTCAAACTAAATGAAATGCTGAATAAATTATATGGCCAAGCAACTTGGTGAGTCTGGAGAAAGTAGGGGCATAAGACAGTAGTGTGAATGTCAAGACAATAAGCATTATTTAAAGAAACAAAAGGCCTCGTAGGATGAGCAGAAATTTCTCAGGCCACGAATTCTTCACAGCAAGACATAGGACCAGAAATTATTTACTACTGAAACTGGCACAGTAGGCACTGTTTAATTAGCAGAATGAGGAGAGTACTTAAAGCTGGCTTTGTGAGAAGAGTTTAATTACTGTCTTTGAAACTACATCCCATAAGTCAGTGAGAGGTGGCTCAGAAAGAATGTGGCTCTAAGTCTAGGCCTAATTCTCAGTTAGGCTGAGTTAAGCCATTACAATGCTGGCTGATCCTTGAATATGTCCTAGGATTTCTCATCACTTTTCCTCAGGTGAATCCCAGGAGAATGCACCTTAGGATTGCTGGCTACTTGCATCTCCTCACTTGTCATCCCACCTTTCTATCTTCCAAGGGCTCAGTATAGACCAAGTGAGCAAAATCACGTGCAAGTGAGAGCAACCAGCACTTGGCGGCTCTTACCTGAAAGCATCTTAAAACACTCCCTTCCAGGTAGCAGCCAGAGATGCTTAGCTTGGAGAAAGCTGGCCTATTGGCCTGAATTTTGTGCATCAGAAAAAAAATGGGTGATACATTCCATGTTTTCTATCTTCAGTTATATCAGTAGTTATTAACCATGGCTATTATCTGGAGAGGTTTGGTTGTTTCTTTTGTTTTGTTTTGCTTTGTTTTGTTTCATTTTAAGATGACAATATTCCAGCCATAAGAGAATCCAGAGATTCCAGCTGAGAATGAGAGTAAAAAGGTTCTTAAATTCATAATTATGGAGTCTGGTCCAAGATCTGTTTTTGAAAGTTGGCCAGATGATTGCTAATATCCAGCCAGAGTTATAACCACTGAATTATGTAAAGTTTGCTTAAGGCTCTCTTGGTTGCACGTACAGAAATGCACTCAAAGCAGGAAATTAATGCAAACTTGGATTCTCAAAGTGCTCCAGCAAGTGACATTATGAGTAATGCAGATATGGTTTGGGGGCTCTACAGAAAGCTGGGGAGTGAAAGATCCACGCAGAGGGGTAGCACTTACTCGGCTACAGCCAATTGTCAGGATGTGGAAATGCTTGCCCAGTGTTGTCAGATCTTCTCATTTTTCAAGAGCAGCTAAAATTCTGGAAGTTTATATTACGTAAAAATCCTGACACTTAAATGTTGACAAAGAATTTTTAAAATGTCTCATGGGATTTATGCTGTAACGTAACACTTAAAGTCCTGATTCCAGAGTGACTCTGATAGCCCACCTAGCATCAGGCATCCAGCCCGTGTCTTTTGATTATGACCAATGGGTATTGTCTCTTAATAAATGGCTACCACTCCTCTTGGGGAACTAATGGGCAAGCAGTTTTCAGACAAATAGGAGAGGAATTAAATTACTCAAGTGTATCCATTATAAAGACCCAGAAAATTCAATCTTGAGACTAGTCTGGTGTATTTCCTAATCCAGAAAGCTAGAGCTCAGTGAGTTAAAGTTACAGAAAGGGAGATTGTGACTCATTAGAGTTCCCCACAAATACAATAGCCTTCCTCAGGAGATGCTGAGTTTTCAGCCACTGCAGCATTCAAGCAGTGGTTGAAAGATCACCTAACGGAGGCGTCCCCATATGTGCCCATCCGATGACTAGTATTGCCCCTCCCACTCTAACGTTCTATGAATATATATCCACTCTGCCTGATCAAACTATGAATATCCCGAACTCCCAGTCTTGTGGAATTGAATGTCTTCTACAAGAATGTACAGCTTAATTTTTTCAATCACAGGAGACTTACAGTAGAGATAATAACCATAAGTTAAGAAGCCTGTAGGAATATGTTCCAATATACACAGGAGAAAACTTGCGTTCAGTATAACAGGCTTCCCATTTTATCATGTGTTAATTTTTCCTTAACACTTCTTTTTAAATCCTGGCAATTCCCATCACCAGAGGAGATCACTAATCTCGCTTTTAACAGAGAATCCTTGTCTCCATCCAGGCCTTCCTACAGGATGCATGAGAAAGAGGAAGAATCACCTCTGACCAGTCTGCCAGATTGTAGGTCAGGATGGAAAGGGGCTCTCTCTGCAAAGAAAAAGATGACCAAAAGCTCTTTGCAATAAAAAGGATGATTTCCAGACGCCATGACGATTAAGCCAGTTGCAAAGTTTCCAAAACAGAGATGCAGCCTGCCAAATATGTCTGGAGCTCAGAGGATAACATCATAATTAAATTTATAATAGCACTAAAGACTGAATGCCTCTATTCATTATCTTATTTAACATTTGCCCCAAACCTTGAGAGTAAGCATTATCATCCCCATTCTATACTCGAGTAAAATGAAGCTTAGATAGACCCTAAGATAAGAGTGGTTTGGGAGTAGAGACCTGGGTTTGTGTCCTGACTCTCCCAGTTACTAGCTACATGATATGGTATGATATGATATGATATATGATATATGATACAATACATGACATGGTATTTCTTAACCTCTCTAAACCTTAGTCCCTCATTAGTAAGGAGAAGATAATAATGGTTTCTACTGAAAAGGAATTTTGTGACCATTGAATTAAGTAAGATTATCTTGGCACATAGAAAACTCTTGATAAATATTAGCTGCAGCTGTAACTGCCAGTAAATGGCAAAATTGAAACACTAACTGATGCCCAAACCAGCTGTCTTGGCTATTAGTCTCCTTCACTATGGTTTCAGACTCTGTCAGAATAACTTCTCTACAGGGAAATATACCACTTGTTGTATTGGTTTGATCTGAATCTCTTCAACTTAGTGGACCAGACACCTCTATCTTTGGGACTGACTTGCTATTTCTATTTGCCTAGAGGACTTTGATACAAGTCTTGGCCACTGACCCATAAATGGTTTGATCTCATCTCTGCCCTATATGTACGTCCTATGTGTATCAGTTATCTCTCACCATCATAGTGCTGTGTAACACAACCACAAAAGCTCAGTCTACAATCATAAACATTTTTTATGCTCACAAGGCTATGAGTTGGCTGCATGTTTCTGCTGTTGTGGGCCAAATCTGTCTGGATTACCCATGAGTCTGGTTGGCTGGCATATTGTCTGGGGTCTGGCTAATCTAGAATGGCTTTACCTGGGATGTCTCTCCTCCAGATGGACTCTAGTCATTAAAAGGGGAGCCCAGGCTTGACTTCATGCAGAGCCAGGGATCCAAAAGAAAACAGAAGCCCAATAAGCCTCTTGAGATCTAGGTTCAGACCTGAAATATAATTTCACCAACATTCTAGTGACCAAATAATTCATAAGACCAGACCAATTTTGGAGACTGAGCAACTAGGTTCTACCCTTTGATGAGAGTATCTGTCAAGTCACATTGCAAAAGACATTACAGAAATGGTGCCATTTATGAAATCTATTACACTGCTCCATCAAAGCTTGGGGTTATCAGTTCAGTGGCCAGACCTTTTTCCCAAATGGGAAGAGAAGGCAGTGAATCTATTATGGCTTGGAAGAAGACACTGGAAATATTTTCAATCATGAATTTCAAAATCATATATGCAATGGATTTTTTTATACTCCTATGTCAAAGGTATTTGCTCTTCCAAAAGAAATATCAAGGTATACTTTGATAGTTAGTACCAGAAAAACTAGTGAGTACCAAAAATCACTGTAAGGATCACCTTTAATATAGGGAGAATGGGAGGAGGCCATAATGGCTTCGGGCCTTTTTAAATTCTACGAGTATCAAGGAATTTTCCCCTGAAGCAAGAAGATCAATCTTTCCACTAATCTGGGAGTTTCATTCTCATTCAATTACATAGTCACCTGGTCCAGGAAGAATCAAAATGTTATTGACCTATGATTTCTAGGAACAATTAATACAAATCTATTGGTTTAGGATTATTTGGGGTCCTCAACATAAAATAACCCTGTTAAATATCAATCCAAAACTTGAAATAAATTTGTTATGAAAATTTAGTAGCTTAAACTTTGACTCCTGAAGTATGGTGTCCACATGAAAATGCTCTAATCTCTCAGTTTCCCAGGCCAAAAATTCATAAAACACATAATCTCAGCTGTAGAACAAAATCTGCCTTTAATTTACTAGGGGACATCAGAAATTATTCAACTCTCTTAACGGCTTTTCTTATACCAGTATAAAGTTCAGTTCTATTTAGCAAGTACAGTATTAACAATACAGCTTAATAAGTGCTTAAGGCTGTGTAGAAGATGATGCAATATCTACCTCTAAGAAGTTAAAAGTCCCAAAGATTTTATTTTCTCATAATTTATCATAGCTGTTCTTCTCTCTCTATCTCCTTTAGTTCATAGTCTAGCTGCCTTTCATTGGACGATGACGAGATTCCCCTAACTCTTCTTTCTGCCTCTAGTCCTGACTGTTTACAATCCATCCTCCACACTGCTGCCAGAGTGATCTTAGAAAACACAAATCTGACATAGAAAACCACAATAGCCTCCTACTGACCACAGATTATATCCAAGTTTCTCTCCATATTGAACAAAGCTTTCCACAATTTACCCCCCGTCTGACCTTATTCTTTGTTCACCTGACTCCTATCCCATTTCACAATCCACAGATTTCTCTATTCAAAACTACTTGTCCTTCCATGAACACATGTCTGCACCAGAGCCTTTCTTATGTTTAAACCCTCTTGGAATTCCTCTCCCTGTTATCACTCCCTTTCCTCCTTACTTCTCTCCATTCTCTACCACCTAATAAACATCTTCTTGTGTCTCTGTAGAGGCTCACCTTTTAGGTCTCTCTTCTTCCCAGGTAGTACTGATTAGGTCCTGCTTTGTATACCCAATGTGTCCTGTTTACATTTCTATTATAACATCTATATCTGGCTGTGCTTATTCCCATGCCCTAGTCAACTGCAAATAGGATTTCGATCATACTTGCATCTCCAGCATCTGGCACAGTACCAGATACGGAATGTGTACCCTTGGAATGTTTCTTTAATTAATGCATGGAAAAATGAGTGAATAAATGAATACATGTTGTGACAATGAGACATATAAAGATATTGTCTTCAGTGTGTTGTACTTGTCCTATATATTAAATATCAAATAGGCAGTATGGCCAGTATATGGAGAGGGTTTCAGATGAAGGGAAGGAGGCTCTGGGTTACATAAAGGATATACGACTTGAACTAGGTCCTGAAAAGTAAATAGTTAATTCATATATAGGGAGAGAACTAGGAAGAAAACTCAGATAGAAGAGAAAGAGTAAGAGAAAAGGTGGGGGACTTCTACCTGCGGGCTTCCTGTGGGACACTGGTGACACATAAATGGGAAGATAAATTAAAGTGAGGTTTTGTATATTAAGCCTTTGTAAACTGAAAATTATATATACATATATATACATATATATGAATAAGCCACTGTTGTGGTGTAATTTTACTACTTTCTTCCTTTCTACATGCTATATCTCTTTCATACTGGTTGGCATAAAAACCAAGGAGGCCTCCAAATTACAGCCTTTGGAATTTAATGAGAACAGAAGAAACTGATAACATTATTCTGCTCTCATTAAGATCCTTTACTTCTAGGGGATTAATGTGGACAGAGGCCATTCGGGATTCCTCTTGGACTGTTAGCCACCAAATGAGATATCAGGCTGCTAATGGCTTTTACACTCTCCCTCAGACAGCCTGTACATCTCTGACCTTTCAAAGTTTGGCAACATGAGATGTTTTTTCCTTCCCTCAGGGTTAGTGAAACTCTCAAAGACAAATAAGAGAAATGGAAAATCAAATATTTGCCCCCAAAAAGAAGCCAATCACAAAAGATCATGGATGAATCAGAATAGGACAAATCTATCCCCACCACTGGAAAAGCAAGTATTTTCTCAAACAACTCCATCTTATAATTTGCAAAGCCTTGGAAACATGATCTATGTATCACCTGATAGCTATCTATTAATGAATGATGTATTTCAGTAAAACATTAATGCAAGTCCTGAGAAAATGGAGTATTTTGAGTAATAACATCTTCTGATTATTGATTCACTCAGGGCAATAAAAGTCTCCTTTCTTTTCAATCATTATGAAAAGTACTGTAAACTTCATTAGTATATAAAACACTGAATAACTCATTCATTGAATGAGTACTATTTTTTTATTTTCTAAAGAAAATAGAATAACTTTTTTATTTTGCTTGATGAGTCGGGATTTTATTAGTATATTGGGGGATGATGTTCTGAAGAATAACTACCATTCTCCATAATTATACATATTTAGAAAATAAAGAGATGGAAGCTTACAGAGTCTCCCTGATTTGGAGGGAGGCAAGGGGATAACAAAACTGTGTGCTTAAAACTACAAACAACCACTAAATCCATGACATCATTTAGAGCCAAACCCATATTTTGAGGGCTTGGGTTGGATTAATTTTCAGGTACTTGAGACTGAACTGCATTAAGAGAAAGGTAGGAGGGGAACATGATGGGTCCTGCAACTCACCAAGTAAACATCAGTATCCATCCAGTGTGGCTCCCACAAAAAGCACAACTAAAAGTGAACAGGAACTCTCTAGGACTTTCTTTCAGAAGGAAATATAACCATTCATCTAGATGGTAATGTTCACTAATATTTAAACAGAAATTTTCTTTTCTTTTAATATAGTCTTAAACCACTTAGGAATGCAGGTAACTGCAATAACACAGAGTCATCCATTCTGGAATGTTTATATGGGAAAGTTAATTTTCTCCTTCAAATAAGACTTTTCTAAATTATGTGTATTTGTCTGAGGTTCACAGGATGCTGGGGAAGAAATAAGGACTCTCCTGGGACTTCCCTGGTGGTGCAGTGGTTAAGACTCCACAATCCCAATGCAGGGGGCCTGGGTTCGATCCCTGGTCAGGGAACTAGATCCCACATGCAAGCCACAACTAAGGGTTTGCATGCCACAACTAACCGTTCTCTTACCATAACTAAGGAGCCTGCGTGCCGCAACTAAGAAGACAGCCGAGCCACAACTAAGGAGCCTGCCTGCCACAACTAAGACCTGGAGCAACCAAATAAATAAATATTTTTTAAAAAGAAAAGAAATAAGGACTCTAACTCAGATGTTTATTTCTTAAACTCTCATAAGAGATTAGAGTCTGGAACAATTGAATCAAGTTATATACGTATCTGTGGAAGGCTGTATTTACCAAAAATGGCTCCAATAACATCTCCCATCCCACAGCCCCTTCTTACAATGTGACCTTGACACTCAACATCTAGTGGCAGGGTCTAGAGCCCCTCCCCTTGAAACTAAGCAAACTTTTGCAGCTGCCTCTTAGGTCTCAGCCAATAGCCCATACCACCTGCCAGACATGTGAGTAAAGATGTCCCTGAATGATTCCAGACCCCAGCCTTGGAGCCACTCCCAGTCTCTGAGTCATCTCAACTGGATCCCAAGACTTCACAGAAGAAAGACAATCTGTCATCACTGTACCCTATTTAAATTTCTGACCCATAGAATCTGTGGGCATAACAAAATGGCTGGTTCCCCTGCTAAATTGGGGGTGTTTTTTTTCAATTCAGCAATTGATAACTAGAATAACTTCAAATCTTAATCTCACTCTTTCATTTACTCCTTTTATAAATACGTATTGAAAACCTACCAGGGACCAGGTATGGTGCTAGACATTGGAGATGAAGGAGTTAAAAAAGGCAGCCTTCAGGCTGTGTTCACGCCGCCAACCCCAGTCCTCTCCCTGTGATCCGACCTCCGAGAGCTGGGCCTCTGAGGTGGGAGAGCCAAGTTCGGGACATTCCTCCACCAGAGACCTCCCAGCTCCATGTAATATAAACTGGCAAAAATCTCCCAGAGATCTCCATCTCAATGCTAAGACCCAGCTCCACTCAACGACCAGCAAGCTACAGTGCTCGACACTACATCCAGGAAGCCTATACAACCCACTGAACCAACCTTAGTCACTTGGGGCAGACACCAAAAACAATGGGAACTACAAACCTGCAGGCTGCAAAAAGGAGAACCCAAACACAGCGAGTTAAGAAAAATGAGAAGACAGAGAAACACACAGCAGATGAAGGAGCAAGGTAAAAACCCACCAGACCTAACAAATGAAGAGGAAATAGTCAGAATAATGACAGTAAAGATGATCCAAAATCTTGGAAATAGAATGGAGAAAATACAAGAAACGTCTAACAAGGACTTAGAAGAACTAAAGAGCAAACAAACAATGATGAACAACACAATAAATACAATTTAAAATACTCTAGAAAGGATCAATAGCAGAATAACTGAGGTAGAAGAACAGATAAGTGACCTGGAAGATAAAATAGTGGAAATAACTACATAGGAGCAGAACAAAGAAAAAAGAATGAAAAGAGTTGAGGACAGTCTCAGAGACCTCTGGGACAACATTAAATGCACTAACGTTCGAATTATAGGGGTCCAAGAAGAAGAAGAGAAAAAGAAAGGGACTGAAAAAATATTTGAAGAGATTATAGTTGAAAACTTCCCTAATATGGGAAAGGAAATAATCAAGTCCAGGAAGCACAGAGTCCCATACAGGATAAATCCAAGGAGAAACACACCAGGACACATATTAACCAAACTATCAAAAATTAAATACCAAGAAAAAATATTAAAAGCAGCAAGGGAAAAACAACAAATTACATACAAGGGAATCCCCATAAAGTTAACAACTGATCTTCCAGCAGAAACTCTGCAAGCCAGAAGGGAGTGGCAGGACATAATTAAAGTGAGTAAAGGGAAAAACCTACAACCAAGACTACTCTACCCAGCAAGGATATCATTCACATTTTACAGAGAAATTAAAACCTTTACAGACAAGCAAAAGCTGAGAGAATGCAGCACCACCAAACCAGCTTTACAACAAATGCTAAAGGAAATTCTCTAGGCAGGAAACACAAGAAAAGGAAAAGACCTACAATAACAAACCCAAAACAATTAAGAAAATGGTAATAGGAACATATATATTGATAATTACCTTAAATGTAAATGGACTGAATGCTATTCCATGCAAATGGAAATCAAAAGAATGCTGGAGTAGCAATTCTCATATCAGACAAAATAAACTTTAAAACAAAGACTATTACAAGAGACAAAGAAGGACACTACATAATGATCAAAGTATAATCCAAGAAAAAGATATAACAATTGTAAATACTTATGCACCCAACATAGGAGCACCTCAATACATAAGGCAAATACTAACAGCCAAAACAGGGGAAATCGACAGTAACACAATCATAGTAGGGGACTTTAACACCCCACATTCACCAATGGACAGATCATCAAAACTGAAAATAGATAAGGAGACACAAGCGTTAAATGATACACTAGACAAGATGGACTTAATTGATATTTATAGGACATTCCATTCAAAAATAACAGAATACACTTTCTTCTCAAGTGCTCATAGAACATTCTCCAGGATAGATCATATCTTGGGTCACAAGTGAAGCCTTGGTAAATTTAATTAAATTGAAAACATATAAAGTATCTTTTCTGACCACAACACTATGAGACTAGGTATCAATTAAAGGAAAAATCTGTAAAAAATACAAACACATGGAGGCTAAACAATACACTAGTTAATAACCAAGAGATCACTGAAGAAATCAAAAAGTAAATCAAAAAATACCTAGAAACAAATGACAACAAAAACACGACTACCCAAAACGTATGGGATGCAGCAAAAGCAGTTCTAAGAGGGAAGTTTACAGCAATACACTCCTACCTGAAGAAACAAGAAACATCTCAAATGAACAACATAACCTTACACCTAAAGCAATTAGAGAAAGAAGAAAAAAGGAACCCCAATGTTAGTCGAACGAAAGAAATCATAAAGATCAGATCAGAAGTAAATGAAAAAGAAATGAAGGAAACGATAGCAAAGATCAATAAAATTAAAAGCTGGTTCTTTGAGAAGATAAACAAAATTGATAAACCATTAGCCAGACTCATCAAGAAAAAAGAGAGAAGACTCAAATAGTAGAATTAGAAATGAAAAAGGAGAAGTAACAACTGACACTGCAGAAACACAAAGGATCACGAGAGACTACTACAAGCAACTCTATGCCAAATAAAATGGACAATCTGGAAGAAATGGACAAATTCTTGGAAATGCACAACCTTCCAAGACTGAACAAGGAAGAAATAGAAAATATGAACACACCAATCACAAGCACTGAAATTGAAACTGTGATTAAAAATCTTCCAGTAAAAAAAAGCTCAGGACCAGATGGCTTTACAGGCAAATTCTATCAAACATTTAGAGACGCTTAACACCTATCCTTCTCAAACTCTTCCAAAATATAGCAGAGGGAGGAACACTCCCAAACTCATTCTATGAGGCCACGATCATCCCAATACCAAAACCAGACAAAGATGTCACAAAGAAAGAAAACTGCAGGCCAATATCACTGATGAACATAGATGCAAAAATCCTCAACAAAATACTAGCAAACAGAATCCAACAGCACATTAAAAGGATCATACACCATGATCAAGGGGGGTTTATTCCAGGAATGCAAGGATTCTTCAATATACGCAAATCAATCAATGTGATACACCATATTAACAAACTGAAGGAGAAAAAC
>NC_041229.1:88865325-88866075 GCF_002837175.3 Physeter macrocephalus | reverse complement strand
AATGAATTTGGTAAAGTAGCAGGATACAAAATTAATGCACAGAAATCTCTTGCATTCCTACACACTAATGATGAAAACTCTGAAAGTGCAATTATGAAAACACTGCTATTTACCATTACAACAAAAAGAATAAAATACCTAGGAATAAATCCACCTAAGGAGACAAAAGACCTGTATGCAGAAAACTATAAGACACTGATGAAAGAAATTAAAGATGATACAAATAGATGGAGAGATATACCATGTTCTTGGATTGGAAGAATCAACATTGTGAAAATGACTCTACTACCCAAAGCAATCTACAGATTCAGTGCAATCCCTATCAACCTACCAATGGCATTTTTTACAGAATTAGAACAAAAAAGTTCACAATTTGTATGAAAACACAAAAGACCCCGAATAGCCAAAGCAATCTTGAGAAAGAAAAACGGAGCTGGAGGAATCAGGCTCTGAGATTTCAGACTATACTACAAAGCTACAGTTATCAAGACAGTATGGTACTGGCACAAAAACAGAAATATAGATCAATGGAACAGGATAGAAAGCCCAGAAATAAACCCACGCACATATGGTCACCTTACCTTCGATAAAGGAGGCAAGAGTATACAGTGGAGAAAAGACAGCCTCTTCCATAAGTGGTGCTGGGAAAACTGGACAGTTACATGTAAAAGAATGAAATTAGAACACTCCCTAACACCATACACAAAAATAAACTCAAAATGGATTAAAGACCTAAATGTAAGGCCAGAC
>NC_041229.1:88824210-88864938 GCF_002837175.3 Physeter macrocephalus | reverse complement strand
GCAAATCAAAACTACAATGAGGCATCACCTCACACTGGTCAGAATGGCCATCATCAAAAAATCTACAAACAATAAATGCTGGAGAGGGTGCGGAGAAAATGGAACCCTCTTGCACTGTTGGTGGGAATGTAAACTGATACAACCACTATGGAGAACAGTATGGAGGTTCCTTAAAAAACTAAAAATGGAACTACCATACGACCCAGCAATCCAACTACTGGGCATATACCCTGAGAAAACCATAATTCAAAAAGAGTCATGTACCACAATGCTCGTTGCAGCTCTATGTACAATAGCTAGGACATGGAAGGAACCTAAGTGTCCATCGACAGATGAATGGATAAAGAAGATGTGGCACATAGATACAATGGGATATTACTCCGCCATAAAAAGAAACGAAATTGAGTTATTTGTAGTGAGCTGGATGGACCTAGACTCTGTCATACAGAGTGAAGTAAGTCAGAAAGAGAAAAACAAATACCGTATGCTAACACATATATATGGAATCTTAAAAAAAAAGAAAGAAAATTGGTCATGAAGAACCTAGGGGCAAGACGGGAATAAAGACGCAGACCTACTAGAAAATGGACTTGAGGACACGGGGAGGGGGAAGGGTAAGATGGGAGAAAGTGACAGAGTGGCATGGACATATATACACTACCACATGTAAAACAGATAGCTAGTGGGAAGCAGCCGCATAGCACAGGGAGATCAGCTCGGTGCTTTGTGACCACCTAGAGGGGTGGGATAGGGAGGGTGGGAGGGGAGGAAGTCACAAGAGGGAGGAGATATGGGGACATATGTATATGTATAGCTGATTCAGTTTGTTATAAAGCAGAAACTAACACACCATTGTAAAGCAATTATACTCCAATAAAGATGTTAAAAAAATGTGCAAGTAAAAAAGAAAAAAAAATTAAAGAACCAGCAAACATCTACTTTAAAGAATAGTTTTGTATGGAGCACGGGGTTTTGTATGATGACACAAACATACCCTAAACACTCTGTCCAGGGTTTGATTGGTCCCATACAAACACTTCTCATTGGATAGAGTAAAACAGGAGTTCCTGGAAAATGGAAAAGATACCAAGATGTATGGCAGACATGGACTGGAAGTCAAAAATAAAGTCCAAACACTGCCACTATGTAGTTATTTGAGCTTACACAAACATCTGACCTCTTGGGATTTAGAGAATACAATCTCCAGCTTCTCTGCAAGCTTTAGTGTTCTGTGCTTCAAAGTACAGCTTCAGACCAGTCCTGTGCTATAATCTAGCTCCAGAAATCTATATCTGAGCTGTCAGTTCATGAAAAGAACATATATAATTATAAAATGAACAGTCCTAAGTTTCTAGGTTACCTCATGATGGAGAATTCTGCCCTACTTTTAGCATAGAAGGAGAAATTTCATAAGAATTCTTATGCTTTAAAATTTTTTTACACTTCTGTCATAATAAGCATGAATTTTATTCATTCTTATAGAATCCTCACTTATTCTAGCATATGAGGTAACTCCAATTGTTCTAACTGTTGGGAAATCATAGTGATTCCCTCTTATTTTGTCCTCAATTCTTTAAACTGTTCTTTTGTAAATATACGAAGTAGAAAAGACCATATTTGATAGTATTCCAATCTACATGAAGCTCCAATCTTCTTAGCACAAAAAGACTAGGTAAATTTTTGAATGCAGGAAAACAGTTTAATGACCATTCAGATTCACTAGCTGTCAGGTACAAAAGAAAAACAAGTTATTTCCTAATGTTTTGGCGCTTAGGATATTGCCTCTGGGATTAATGTATACACTCTCCCCTTTACCTACTCTCTTCAACTGGCTAACTCCTGCTTATTGCGAAGATCTCAGCTTAGACATCACATCTTGTAGAAAGTCAAGGCACCCTTTGTTTAACCCAATGGTTCTCAACTGGGTGCAATTTTGCCCCTCCCCTCAGAGGACATGTGGCAATGCCTATAGGCATTTTTGGTTGTCACAACCTGGGGGGAAGGTTGCTACTGGCATCTAGTGGGTAGAAGCCAGGGATGCTGCTAAACATCTTACAATGTGCAGGAGAGCTCCCACAACAAAGAACTGTCTGTCTAAAATGTCAGTAGGGCCGATATTAAGAAACTCCAATTTAAGCCATCATAGCATTTGTCACACTGTATTGTATTTGCGGTGTTTATGCACCTGAGAACAAGAGCATGCCTTGATTTCCACTGCATGTTCCTTGCATACCTGGGACTCATTAGGCAGATGGTAAAAACGAAATGACGGGCCAGCTGAATTAATAAAGGAAATTACAAATAGTATACAAGGAAGCAAGAACAAGACCATAGCATATTTATTGTTAACAAAATATTTTTTTAGATTGCCTAGTTAAAATGTTCACAGTTTACAAAGCACTTTAGAACCGTGATCCAACAACTCAGCTAGGCAAGTAGAGCGTAACTTAACCCAGTTTTTACAAAGAAGGCACCAATTCTCAGAGAAGTTAAGAGGCTTGCAAATGTAAATGGTAAATAATCTAGCACTGGAGGTATCTTACAAAGCCTTTACTGATTTGGGACAAAATTTTAGGAACTTAGAAATAACCAGTTGGTTGTGGAGTGGATGTCACACTATCCCTTTTATACTGCCAAAGAAAAGCTTTAGCTTTGTTCCATAGGAGCCCAATAACCACTCAACTTCAGCTAACAAAAGAAACCAAGTGCCATTGACTCTTGGAAGGTTTGGCCTAATAAAAGAGTGCAATTATGGGATAATGTGTCACTTAGCAATTCCCTTACAGGTGGCTCAAAGGCACCAGGGACATATCCTAGGTAATGATGAAAATAAACTGCTCCTTGTTAAATCTCTAATCAGTCAGACTGTCTGAACGTTTAGAAGCACAGAATATATAGAAGGTAGTTTTCCAAAGGAAATTTCCTTGATTTGAAACTCATCTCTGCATACTTATTTGCTGCATTTCTTTGGGCAAATATCTTAACATCAATGTATGTGCCTCAGTTTCCTCAACTGTAAAGTGAGGATTATAATAACAAGCATTTCATAGGATAGTTGAGGGGTTGAAATGTCTTCATACACATGAGGCACTTAGTGCCTGAAATGAAGTGTGCCCAATAATTATTATCTATCTATCTACCTACCTACCTACCTACCTATCCATCCATCCATCCATCATCTATCCATCCATCTAATTTGATGCAAGTGCTATCTCATTGAAGTTTACCATAGGGTAAAAGACCCCATACTCTGAGGGAATTTCTCTATGGATGTGACATCCATCAATCCATCTGTCTGCCTATATATATCATTGATCTATCTTATCTGTCTATCTATCTACCTATCTAATCTATCATTCATTATTTCTGTATCATTTCCCAAGTAAAGAATTCTTCCTGGATATAAATAAGCCACATCAATATGCTATGTGTCTCATACACATCAAATGTCTATGTAAAAACCTACCTAACTACTTTTGCTAATGTAGTCAACACATGTATTTCTTGGTTCCCCTGCATCCTATTCAACTTAACTTCTTTGGTAACAAAGCAAATTTTGGTGGGGGAATTGTCTTACTCAAGAATGCTATGGGAACCTTTCATATCTCAATTTATCTATTTCTGTAACTTTTTTACAAAGCAAATGTATTACTCTGGCAGAAAAAAATCAGTGTTACTCATACTCAAATAATATAAAGAGTCTTTTTGAAAGAAATTGCCATTGACTCCTTCTCCAGTCTTGACCTATATTATGTTAATTACAGTGTTGTGTAAATGTACACAAACATAAAATAAAGCTAGGCATTAAGGCATTAGGCTAAATAAATTGAATGTAAAACTAAAAATGGGATAAAATTTTAATGACAGCGAAAAATTGGTACTGTTGGGGTTAGTAGCATGTGGCAAACAGTGAGCTGTGCCACCCAGATTGCCCTTCAAGGAAGGACGTGCTGACCAGCTGTGAGGACTGTAGGCTCCAGCTGTCACCTTCTTCAAGGTGTGCCTCAGCTGCAGCCTCCCGGCCCAAGGTCAAGCCTTTCCTTGAGCAGCCTGCATCTGGCAACTGTGCAAGGTTGGGGTATAAAGGCCCCCAATTTCAGCTTGATAGGGGACGGCTCTGACAAGCAATGCTCACCCCAGAGCTCCCTGCCAGGTTGGCTGAGGTACTATTGGTCTGCATCAGAGTTCAACTCCTTCATTCTACCCAGACCTGTCCTCTCTTCCTTTCTTCTACAGAGACTGATCTCAAATAAACATCTTACACCCCAAGCTCTCTGTTTCCAGATAATTTGATCTACAACACAATAAAAAGAAAAGAGCCTATGCTTCTATATTTTTAGTTTGATGACACAAATACCAGAAATGAACATTTAATGAACAGCACAAAACAGTATTAATAGACTCAAGCCTGTATTTGTCCATCTTCAACTGAGCAATGAGCGAGGGCAACTTGTGTGCTTAAGAATACAATTCTTTGTGTGTTTCCATTACTCAATAAGCTATACAGCTATACCTAGTAATTAAGAGCTCTAGCACCTCATCTTCCCATTATGAAGAATAGAAAATCTATAATGAAATATCACACAAAAAAAATTCCAGGCAACTGAAAACTGCAAAGCATAAACAATTGCTGGGTGACAATATTGCATTAAACAGGCAGTTATTTCAATGAGGCATTGTACTAGCTACCAATTATTTCATAAAACATTGCACACAACATGGATGATAATTCTAAAACATACCTCACAGGATAATTATTTAAGGCTGTTCAATAAATGTTTACTCCAAATTGGCAATTATTTCTTTAGCAATGATGATACGTTCAGAAGGATTTTGCAAAACCTGGCATAAATAGGTAGGCTGAAAGAAACTATCATGTAACAGAGTCTAATGTTCAAAAGCTTTTAAGAGAGTAAACACAAATGAAAAAAAATTCTTTTTTGCTCAACAAGCCATTTCTCCTGTATTTAATCATCTCTTCAATTTACTTATTCATCAAATACTTAGGTGTCACCTACTTTATATCTTGAGCTGTGGAATGAAAAGAAAGAATCCTGTGGTCAAGGAGGTGCTTGCAACCTGTTAGAGCCTGACGTGATTGACATGTATTTCAAGGCAGGCAAGAAAAGTTGCCCCTGTCTCTCTCCCTATCTCGTCCCCTACCCACTTCCCTTTTCTCCAGCCATTCTGGACTGTTTCCTTTTTCTCAACTCTCCAAATCTGACACTGGTAGAAGCCATTTGCCCCTGCTGTCTTCTCTGTCTATACCTGCACTATCCAGTAGGGTATTCCCTAGCCACAGGTGGTTATTGAGTACTTGAAATGTGGCTACTCCAAATTGAGATGTGTTTTAAGTGTGAAATAAACACTCGATTTTGAAGACTTTGTACAAAAGAATAATGTAAAATGCACCACGAATAATTTAAGATAGTTATGGGATGAAATAATATTTTGGAAATATTGGGTTCTATAAAATACACTATTAAAATTAATTTTATGTTTCTTTTTTAATGTGGCTACTAGAAAAATTAAAATTACTTATGTGGCTCACACTATATTTCTATAGGACAGCTCTGGTCTAGAACATTCTGATGTGTTCATGATTTCTTCTTGGCATTCTGCCATCAGCTCATCGTCTTCGCCTCAAAGAGGTTTTCTTCTGACCATCATTCTAAAGAAGACACACCACCCTCACCCACTCAGTCACTCTCACATTACCCCATTTAACCTTTTTTTTATTATAGTAAAAAATATATAACGTGAGATCTACCCTAACAAAGTTTTAAGCCTACAGTACTATGTTGTTATTATATGCAGATTATTGTACAGTAAATCTCCAGAACCTTTTTTTTTTTTTTTTTTTGCGGTACGCAGGCCTCTCACTGTTGTGGGCTCTCCCGTTGCGGAGTGCAGGCTCCAGACGCGCAGGCTCAGCAGCCATGGCTCACGGGCCTAGCCGCTCCGCAGCATGTGGGATCCCCCCGGACCGGGGCACGAACCCGTGTCCCCTTCATTGGCAGGCGGACTCTCAACCACTGCGCCACTAGGGAAGTCCTCCAAAACCTTTTTATCTTGCATGACTGAAACTCTATATCCATTCAACAATTCCCCATTTCTCCCTACCCCCAAACCTTGGCAACCAACATTCAACTCTGTGCTTCTATGAGTTTGACTAACTTATTTACCTCACATAAGTGGAATCATGTAATATTTGTCTTTCTGTGACTGGCTTATTTCACTTAGCATAATATCCTGAAGGTTCATCCATGTTGTAACACATGACAGGATTTCCTTTTTTTAAAGCTGAATAATATTCCACTGTATATACCACATTTTCTTATCCATTCATTCATCAATGGAATTTGGGTTATTTCCACCTCTTGACTATTGTGAATAACACTGCAGTAAACAGCCACTAAGGAAAACATTGTGGAGCATCTCCAAAAAATTAAAACTAGAACTACCACATGATCCAGCAATCCCACGTCTAGGTATTTATACAAAAGTATTGAAATCAGGATCTTGAAAAGATATTTGCACTCCTGCGTCCATTTAGTTTTCTTTTTAGCACTTATTATTATTTGAAATTACCCTATGGACTTGTTTATTTACTTTTTTAATCATCTCTGTCAGAATATAAGCCCCAGGATAGCAACTAATACATCTTCTTTACCATTTAAACTACAGCAATAATACAATGCCTGAAACTTCGTAAGTGTTCAATAAATAACTATTGAACAAGTGAATGAAGGTGCAACACACACCTAAGTAAAGGAGCAGCCAAGTGTGCCAGGGAAGACAGAGAAGGGAGCACTCTATGTTGAAGGTATTTGGCTAGGTTCTCTAGAAAGAGTAGATTCAATCCACCCTTCTATCCAGCCAACTATCTTTTTATCCATCTTTCCAACATTGATCCATTTACTCAAAAGACATTTATTTAGCACTTCTATGTTTCAGGCACTGTGCTGGTTGCAGAGAAATATTGTATCATATACAATGAATACGATTAAACAGGGCCCTACCATTATGTAGCTTACAATCTAGAAGGAAGACCAACTAGTATGAATAGTTACTTAATTACATAAACAATTAATTATAATTTTGATAAGTGCTAGGGAGGGCAATTTGTCTAGGGGATTAGAAGAGGCTTACACAGGTGAGCAATATTTATGCTAAGACCTGAACGATAAAAAGGAGTTAGCCTGAGTAGAGCCCTAAAGGGACAAGGCAGAAAGGGAAGTTCAGAGAAATCCAAGTAATTCAGTTCTTCTGGGGCACCAAGTATGTATGTGAGACAGACAGCCAGCCAGTATGAATGTAGGTAATTTTATAGAAAGTATATTTATCAGCTAAATACATATATTTTGATGTAGAATAAAAAACTCAGCAATGGTTCTAAATTTTGAAGGCAATGACACATAACACCTTAAATGAAATTTTAATCAATTTTTAATTCTGATGAAATAATCCATATTTATTTTTAGAAAATTTGAAAAATATCACTAAAAGGAACTTAAAATTATCCCTGATATTATTTTCCAAAGATAACATTAATATCTTAGTTTACCTACCTTGAATTTTTTTCTATTTGTATACATACATTTTTTTTCTACTTGTATATACTTCTTTAACAAAAAGACCTAAGTATAACAATTCTTATGTTCTTATAGGTACCTTTAAAAGAATAGTAGAACCAAGATTCTGAAAGTAACTAACTCTCATTTTTCTAGAAACATAAATAAAGAAATTTTAGAATCTGTTTTTAAGTACCAAACTCTCCCCTAAAATTTAGAAAGAAAAATTAGTAGTTTTCACCACATTCCCACTAAACCAGTAGTATCACAGGAAGTCTCTGATTGAAAACCAAGGAAGCACCTCAATATATAAGGCAAATACTAACAGCCATAAAGGGAGAAATCGACAGTAACACAATAATAGTGGGGGACTTTTAACACCCCACTTTTGTCAATCAACAGATCATCCAGACAGAAAATCAATAAGGAAACACAGGCCTTAAATGACACATTAGACCAGATGGACTTAATTGATATTTGTAGAGCACTCCATCTGAAAACAGAAGAATACACATTCTTCTCAAGTGCACACGGAACATTCTCCAGGATTGATCACATCCTGGGCCACAAAGCAAGCCTTGGTAAATTTAAGAAAACTAAAATCATATCAAGCATCTTTTCTGACCACAATGTTATGAGATTAGAAATAAACTACAAGAAATAAACTATAAAAAACACAAACACGTGGAGGCTAAACAATATGCTTCTAAACAACCAATGGATCACTGAAGAAATCAAAGGGAAAATCAAAAAATACCTAGAGACAAATGAAAATGAAAGCACAACAATCCAAAACCTATGGGATACAGCAAAAGCAGTTCTAAGAGGGAAGTTTATAGCAATACAACCTTACCTCAGGAAATAAGAAAAATATCAAATAAACAACCTAACCTTACCCCTAAACAAAACTGAAAGTTAGTAGAAGTAAAGAAATCATAAAGATCAGAGTAGAAATAAATGAAACAAAGAAGACAATAGCAAAGATCAATGAAACTAAAAGCTGGTTCTTTGAGAAGATAGACAAACTTGATAAACCTTTAGCCAGACTCATCAAGAAAAAAAGGAAGAGGACTCAAATCAATAAAATTAGAGATGAAAAGGAGTAGTTAAAACTGACACCACAGAAATATGAAGGATCATAAGAGACTACTATATGCAACTGTATGCCAATAAAATGGACAACCTAGAAGAAATGGACAAATTCTGAGAAAGGTACAGACTCCCAAGACTGAACCAGGAAGAAAGAGAAAATATGAACAAACGAATCACAAGCACTGAAATTGAAGCTGTAATTAAAAACTCCCAACAAACAAGAGTCCAGGACCTGATGACTTCACAGGCGAATCTTATTAAACATTTAGAGAAGAGTTAACACCTGTCCTTCTGAAACTGTTCCAAAAAATTGCAGAGGAAGAAAAACACTCAAACTCATTCTATGAGGCCACCATCACCCTGATACCAAAACCAAAGATACCACTAAAAAAGAAAATTACAGGCCAATATCACTGTTGAACATAGATGCAAAAATCCTCAACAAAATACTAGCAATTCAAATCCAACAATACATTAAAAGGGTCATACACCATGATCAAGTGGGATTTATCCCAGGGATGCCGCAAGTCAGTGTGATACACCACATCAACAAATTGAAGAATAAAAAACATGATCATCTCAACAGATGCAGAAAAAGCTTTTCACAAAATTCAACACCTATTTATGATAGAAACTCTCTAGAAAGTGGGCATAGAGGGAACCTACCTCAACATAATAAAAGCCATATATGACAAACCTACAGCTAGCATCATACTCAACAGTGAAAAGCTGAAAGCATTTCTTCTAAGATCAGGAACAAGACAAGGATGCCCACTCTCACCACTTTTATTCAACATAGTTTTGGAAGTCCTAGCTATGGCAATCAGAGAAGAAAAAGAAATAAAAGGAATCAAAATTGGAAAAGAAGAAGTAAAGTTGTCACTGTCTGCAGATGACATGATACTATACACAGAGAATCCTAAAGATGCTACCAGAAAACTACTAGAACTTATCAATGAATCTGGTAAAGTTCCAGGCTACAAAATAAATACACACAAATCTGTTGCATTTCTACACACTAACAATGAAAGACCAGAAAGAGAAATTCAAGAGACAATCCCATTTACCACTGCATCAAAAAGAATAAAATACCTAGGAATAAACCTACCTAAGGAAACAAAAGACCTGTACTCTGAAAACTGAAAGATACTGATGAAAGAAATTGAAGAAGACAGAAACAGATGGAAAGAAATACCATGTTCTTGGATTGGAAGAATAAATATTATTGAAATGACTATACTACCCTAGGCAATTTACAGATTCAATGCAATCCCTATCAAATTACCAATGGCATTTTTCATAGAACTAGAACAAAAAATTTTTTAAATTTGTATGGAGATATAAAAGACCCCAAATAGCCAAAGCAGTTAAGAAAGAAAAGTGGAGCTGGAGGAATCAGGCTCCCTGACTTCAGACTATACTACAAAGCTACAGTCATCAAAACAGTATGGTACTGACACAAAAATAAAACTATAGATCAATGGAACAGGATAGAAAGCCCAGAAATAAACCCACACACCTATGGTCAATTAATCTATGACAAAGGAGGCAAGACTATACAATGGTGGAAAGACAGTCTCTTCAACAAATACTGCTGGGAAAACTGGACAGCTACATGTAAAAAAAAATGAAATTAGATCACTCTTTAACACCATACAAAAAATAAGCTCAAGATGGATTAAAGAACTAAACGAGACAGGACACTATAAAACTCCTAGAAGAAAACATAGGCAGAACACTCTCTGACATAAATCGCAGCAATATCTTTTCTGATCCACCTCCCAGAGTAATGGAAGTAAAAACAAAAATAAACAAATGGGACCTAATTAAACTCAAAAGCTTTTGCACAGCAAAGGAAACCATAAACAAAACGAAAAGACAACCCACAGACTGGGAGAAAATATTTGCAAATCATGTGACTGACAAGGGATTAGTCTCCAAAATTTACAAACAGCTCAAACGGCTTAATATCATCAAAACAAATAACCCAATCAAAAAATGGGCAGAAGACTTAAACAGACATTTTTCCAAGGAAGACATATGGATGGCCAACAGGCACATGAAAAGATGTTCAACATCACTAATGATTAGAGAAATGCAAATCAAAACTACAATGAGATATCACTTCACACCAGTCAAAATGGCTATCATCAAAACATCCACAAACAATAAATTCTGGAGAGGGTGTGCAGAGAAGGGAACCCTCCTACGCTGTTGGTGGGAATGTAAATTGGTGCAGCCACTATGGAGAACAGTATGGAGGTTCCTTAGAAAACTAAAAATGAGCTACCATATGACCCTGCAATCCCACTCCTGGGCATATATCTGGAGAAAAACAGGGTCCAAAAGGATACATGCACCCCAATGCTCACTGCAGCACTGTTCACAATAGCCAAGACATGGAAACAACCTAAATGTCCATCAACAGAGGAATGGATAAAGAAGATGTGGTACATATATACAATGGAATATTACTCAGCCATAAAAAATAATGAAATAATGCCATTTGCAGTAACATGGATGGACCTAGAGACTGTCATACTGAACAAAGTAAGTCAGACAGAGAAAGAGAAATGTCATATGATATCACTTATATGCAGAATCTAAAAAGTAATGATACAAATGAACGTATTTACAAAACAGAAACGGACTCAAAGACTTAGAGAATGAACTTATGGTTACTGGGGGGGAAGGGTGGAGGGGAGGGATAGTTAGGGAGTTTGGGATTGACATGTACACACTGCTATATTTAAAAAGGATAACCAACAAGGACCTACTGTATAGCACAGGGAACTCTGCTCAATGTTATGTGGCAGTCTGAATGGGAGGGGAGTCTGGGGAGAATGGATACATATATATGTATGGCTGAGTTGCTTTGCTGTGCACCTGAAACTATCACAACATTGTTAATCAGCTATACTCCAATATAAAATTAAAAGTTAAAATAAATAAAATAAAACCAAGGAAAAATGTTGTTCCTCCTCTCAAATATATGGCCAGACACCTATTAGAGTATTATGAAGTCTTACTATAAATAATTAATCATAAACTGCAAATGCCCCTCGTAAAATACATGAACCAAATATATTTATGGGATGTAGTACCTAAGCTGATTATGATGTGTTTATTCCCTTACCTAATCAAGACTGGTTTGTAATTCAAAACAAATGTCACAATCTTTAGAGCAAAGGAAAATTAATGAGCATGAATAGTCTATAACTCTAACTTAAAAAAATTAAACCAAGCCAATCAAACCATTCTCAATCAAATCATAAACCCCTAAAAACTGAACACTTGGGAACCAAAATAATAAGGCTCTCAATAATTTTCTATATTTTATTCTACCCAAATGTGCAAAGATACAGTTTGTGACCCCCAACTTTCTTTCCTTATTGACTATAGTATTTATCATTCTGGCCATTAAATAGATTAACAGCTCCCATTTTTCACCCATCTTTTATTCATACACATTGCCATATAAATTTGCAATGCTCTCCTACTTTGAGTGAGATGTTCTGCCCCACCCCTTGACTCTGGCTCAGCCATGTCAACAAGCAAATGTGAATCAAACAGGGGCTTGGAAAAATGCTTGAGTGTTTTAGTTTGTTCCATTGCTTCTCTGTGATTGCCATGAACACAGAATTGAGCTAGCTTGCTCCAGTCATGAATAGCTCCAATCATCACAGCCAAAACTATCCTAGATCAGCCAATAGCCAGTTGATGCCAGGTGGGCAAGTAATCCCAGCCCAGATTCAAAGAATGGCCAAGCCAATGCCAGACTAAATTGCCAACCTCCAGACTTGTGAGCAAAATAAATGGTTTGGGGTGATCATGCAAAACACACTATTATTGAGGCAATAGATGACTGATACATCAACAAATATCTTCATTAGTAGCATTATTTTCACTTCTGAAAAGAAGTCAGAGTATATTGAGAAAGGCAATAAATAGCTATGAATTTTCCTTCTTTCTAATTAAATTTTCTACAAAGAAACACCTCAGTCATGGATTATAATTAATCTATGGTAAAACCTTTCTAATGGTTACTATCCATAATATTTTGACCACTTCCAAATTTCCATGATGAGTGTATAAGAAGAGAAAAAGAGCTTATTATTCCTATCAGAATGATAAAGTTACTTTTAACAACTGCTGCTCTTCCAAGTTGATTTTCTTTAAAATTAAGAGCAACATTCTGGTCAATTTGAAGTTAGGATTGTCCAAATACATGCAAGGAAGACATGTTTAGAATAACTCGTCTAACAAATTCAAATAAAGATATTCTCAAAAGTATTACACCACTATTACACCATTAAAATCTGTGGGAATAGTAAAGAACCTAAGTAGAATCAGCATTATGAGGGCTCTAACAAGATGAAGTTTATCAGGAATAAATGTCATATTTCAATCTTGGGACTAATGAATCACTTGTACTTGTAAGTATGGTGTGGGAGAGATGTAACTCAGCACACCAATTACTGAAAACTCAATTACAGTTAATAACACAAAAAGCATGAGAGAGTAAATGTGATTAAATGGAACTAAGGTTCCAGCATTGCTGGGAAAAGGAAAAATTACTAATTTATATTTGACTATATAAGTCAAGATGCATGTTCTAATGTAGCCACTAAATATGTTAAAGACTAGGGCTTCCCTGGTGGCGCAGTGGTTGAGAGTCCGCCTGCCGATGCGGGGGACGCGGGTTCATGCCCCGGTCCGGGAAGATCCCACATGCCGCGGAGCGGCTGGGCCCGTGAGCCATGGCCGCTGAGCCTGTGCGTCCGGAGCCTGTGCTCCGCGATGGGAGAGGCCACAACAGTGAGAGGCCCGCATACTGCAAAAAAAAAAAAAAAAAAAAAAGACTTTACAACTAGTAAGTTAATAAAGGGAAAATATGGAATTTAAACCATCTGATTAGTCCACAAGGAGACAAGAATGGAAAAAAAAATCTTAAAGTGGGTGAGACAAATAGAAAACAGATATTAAATATTAACGTAAAAACCCAAATATGTTAATGATTGCATTACACATAAGAAAACAAAATTCTCTGGTTAAAAGGCAAAGATTGGCAGACTGCATTAAAAAAATGGTTTGCAAAATCACACCCTAAATATAAGAACACAGAAAAGAATTAGGGCAGAAGAAGATACACCAGACATCTCCATCCAGAAGATAGTTCATGCAGCAAAACTAATACCAAACAAAGTGGATTATAAGGCAAGAATCATTTCTAGAGATTAAGGCAATGGGGTGGACGGTGGGAAAGGATGTTCACAATGGCAAAAGAATCAAGCCACCAAAAAGATATAATGGCAAAAAGTATATGCAACAAATAGCAGAATAACAGATTCAAAATATATGAACGAAAATTGAGAGAAATAAAAGAATATATAAGAGAAAATTAACAAAGCCAACTATGGTTCTATGTAAAACCTAGTAAAAATGATTAACTGTTAACAAGACTAATAAAACACATAAATTATTAATATCAGGAAAGAAAAGGTCATTTCTTCAGATCTACACAAGCCAAAAAGAAAATAAAAATATATAATAAACAACCTTCTTAAAATATCCTTATAGTTTATACATTTTCCCTATGTATAGTATACCTCAACAGAAAGTTTACTTTCAAGAATGTGAAAATATTTAATTTATTGTCATGCTCAAGCAGCACATTTCTTCCCTACTAAACCCTTCATTTCTCAAAGGCAGGTAGAGTACATTATTTTCTATTACCATGTACAAGAAGGCAGGGGAAAATATATCCTTATTTTTAAAAATTCTACTGTCTCATTTGCAAATGACATGAAATAATTTTCCAAGGGCATTTTTCACAGAATTAGAAAAAAAAGAACTTAAGTTTGTACAGAACCACAAAAGACCCCAAGTAGCCAAAGCAATCTTGAGAAAGAAAAACAAAGTTGGAGGCATCACACATCCTGCTTTCAAATTATATCGCAATGTTATAGTAATCAAAACAGCATGGTATTGGCATAAAACATAGACACATAGATCAATGGAACAGAATAGAAAGACCAGAAATGAACCCATGCATATATGGTTAATTAATTTATGACAAAGGAGCCAAGAATATACAATGGGGAAAGAATAGTATCTTCAATAAATGAGGTTGGAAAAACTGGAGAGCTACATGCAAAAGAATGAAATTGAACCCCTTCTAACACCATACAGAAAAATCAACTCAAAATAGATTATGAACTGAAATATAAGACCTCAAACCACAGAACTCCTAAAAGAAAACATAGGGAGTAAGCTCCTTCATGTCAGTCTTGGCAATAATTTGCTGAATTTGACACCAAGAGCAAAGACAACAAAAGAGAAAATCTACAAGTGGAGCTATACATCAAATTACAAAAAGTTTCTGAAAGCATAAGAAGCCATCAACAAAATGAAAAGGCAATGGGAAAACAAAACAGAAAGGGAGAAAATATTTGCTAATCATATATCTAAGGGATTAATATCCAAAATATATATAAAGAAGTCATACAACTCAATAACAAAAATCAATCCAATTTTTAAAATGAGCAAAGGAACTGAATAGACATTTTTCCAAAGACAACATACAAATGGTCAACAGGTGCATGAAAAGGTGCTCAACATCACTAATCATCAGGGAAACAGAAATCAAAACCATGCTATCACCTCATACCTGTTAAGATGGCTATTAACAAAAAGATAAGAGATCTGTGTTGGTGAGATAAGCTGCCCCACACCACACTGTTATTGAAGATAACAACTGTGCACTGTTGGTGAGAATGTAAACTTGTGCAGACACTATAGGAAACAGTATGTAGGTCCTTCAAAAACTTAAACCTAGAACTACCATATGATCCAGCAGCTCCACTTTTGGGTATTCATCTAAAGGAAACAAAATCACTTTCTCGAAAAGATATGTGCACCCCCATGTTTATTGCAGCATTATTTACAATAGTGAAGACATGGAAACAATCTAAGTGTCCACCAACAAATGAATGGATAAATAAAATGTGATACATATTTATTTTTATATATATATCACATATATGATCTATCACATACATATATATACATAATGAAATATTATTCAGCATAAATATGAAAGAAATCCTGCCATTTGCAACAACACGGGTGGACCTTGAGGATATTATGCTAACTGAAGTAAGTCAGACAGAGAAAGACAAATACTGTATTATCTGACTTATATGTTGAATCTTAAAAAAAACAAACTCATAGGTTACAGAGAATAGACTGGTTTTTACCAGAGGCAGGGGTAAGTGGTAGGTGAAATTGGTGAAGGTGGTCAAAAAGTATAGACTTCCAGTTATAAGATAAATAAATCCTAGGGATGTAATGTACAGTATGGTGACTATAGTTAACAATACTATATCGTACAGTTAAATGTCAATGAGAGAGTAGATCTTAAAAGTTCTCAACACAAGAAAAAAATTGTAACTATGTGTGGTGATGGATGTTAACTAAACTCATTGTGGTAATCATTTCCCAATATGTACATATATCAAATCATTATGTTGTACACCTAAAACTAATACAATGTTATATGTCAATTATATCTCAATCTGAAGAATAAATATTTAAAAAACACCTAAAAACTTCTAACTAAAGACTAAATGTCCTCTTTTCTCAATGTGTGTAACATAGAACGGACACTAATATTAGCTCAATAAATTCTTATTCATTCAGACTCCAGTTCAGCTCACTCACATTGTAAGTCTCAGTAAGCAAAGCAATATGAATCTGAAAGTAGTCACTTGATAATTTGGTGGCTAGAAGAAACTGAACCGCAAAGAGAGAAGTCAAGACTTAAAATGGATAATGTTGCAAAAATATTCTTTTGGTTGATTATACTTTTCAACATATGTTCAACAAATATTTATTTCAGATGAGAATAATGTGCATTCTTTCATCCATCACTGAATCCCCTCTATCACAGCCCATGGTACAACATTTGTATTCAACAAATATTTCTTAAATAATAAATATTTTGTTTTGTGTATCTCCACTTTTATGTTAATTTCTAACATGGAACATCACTGCATTCATGATAATGATTTAATTTGCAAACTACAGACTGAAATATTTTACTAGTAACACCTTTGTATACTTCTTATTTCTCCAGGCAAAAATACACATCTGTTCGTCTAATGGCACTTAAGAAACTCCTGAATCTGCTAAATGATTAAATTATCTGGGAAGGAACTGAGACTATATTCTGGGACTATATCCACATCCAGGATTGAGCTGATTTACCAAAATCCAACCATATAAAAATACAGTATTCATGGAGGTAGTGAGACTTTCAAAGCTAAAAATAAGTTTGGATAAACCTATTTTTTATAAAATTTCAAAGATTATATGGCTAATGTATACCTTCAGTGAAACAATTTGCCATCACTGTGAGCAAAAGTAATAATACAGTCACTAAATTATTTTTAAATAAATGCATGAGCTTAATTTCTGTTCCCAGAAATAAAAATGATAACATAATTCTAACTTTCTAAGGAAAAACTATGATAAAATATGATTTAATATATCCTATAAATATTTATATGTTATATTTACAGAGAGAGAGCACACTAGACATACAAATATATTTGCCTTAAGCAAAGCTAATGTATGGACAAAAATTAAAATTAATTTATAAAACAAGTTAGTGGTTGACTGTTTATGTTTCTAAGATTTACTACAGGGTTCATTTAAATAAAAGGTAATCCCAGGTCACTTAAATATAACACTTTCATTCATTTGCTTCAGAGTCAGCTTTTCCAGAATTACTCTTCCATCACCAGAGGTGAGCCTGAAGAACAGAACAGGAAGTGAAAAACAGCAATTTCTCTACGTTCTTGGATTTTATCATTATTATATATTCCCTGAGAACAGATCCTGTGTCTCATTCACTTAATATTCTTTAACTTGCTTGACACACAGTAGGATCTTAAAAATTACCTGTCAGAATCGGGGAATTGTATGTCTGTGTGAGAGGCCTTGTAGCTAAGTTGTGAAATAAGGCTTTAAAATCTGTCGATGTGCTGTTCTTTCTTTGTACTACCTGCAATTCAGCAGAGACATCCTTTGCCTCGGGAAGAATGAGGATTGTGAGAGGGGAAAAGCCGAGCGAGAGAAAGTGTCACTATTCAGTATCTGACTTCCAAAATAGTCACTTGAAGCCTGTTTCAAAGACAATACTCTTGAAAGCCAAAGCATTTAAGTGAGAACTGAAATGTTAAAAAAAAATAAAAATTAAAAAAAAAAGGCTGAAAAGGGATTTTGAGTCCAAAAAGAAAGCCCTAAAGAAGCAGAGCATAAAATTTATTCACAAGGAACAGATCAGAAGAAACACAGATGAAAAGCTAAAGGACCCCACCACCCAAATGGGAAAATTAAGACAGCTCTGTCCAGGAGTAGAGAAAGGGAGAGCCCTAGGAGGATAGCAGAGTCTCTCATCAACAGTTGCCTGAACACTGTACAGCAACTGCCCAGCAGAAGTGGTGGTCAACTATTATTGGCTTCAGATTGGAAGGTAGCAGATCTAATAAGGAGGGGAATTTACATAGGAGGTTTGCCTTGGGCAGTCGCAAGACGAGTAGATCTCTGCCCTGGCCTAAAAGAATCTTAAAAGTTTATATAGAGGTCTTAACGGGGTTCAGTCACATACACAGTCCAGATGGTCTCAACAACACATTACTCTCTCAAGGCTGCATCCTTGAAACAGCTTCTTTAGGGTGGGAACAGAGGACAGAACGTACATTCCAAGGACAGGGAAGGGGATACGGAGCCTCCTGTCACCTGGGTCCAGCTCGCCGGTCAGCAGGAGGTTACATCCTCTCCATGACCTCCTCCAACTAAGATGCAAAATTTTGTTCATCCTGCAAAAAAATCTATACTTACAATGCCCTCTTCCATGGCCCGAGCTATTCTAAGCCTGTAAAACACACATAGGAACTCTGAATTCTTAGAATGGGCAGTGTGAACAACAAAGCATCCAGCACCTGCACTTGGCTGGGACTGACCAGAACCAGGCTGAGAGTCTTCCTCACTCCAAACCAGGACAGGGTGAAGCTGCCCCACACCACACTGTTATGTGAATATGGACTTTGCCAAGTCTAGAAACTTAGAATCCTTGAAGATCTACATTGTATATAAAACTGTAATATAAGAGCAGTGAAAACGCTTTCTTTTTCTTTTTTAACGTAAGTGAAAAAAAAATCAATACCGTGGACAAAGAGGGGGAATATTCTAAATTTTAAAAAGGCCTCATAAGTTAAGAGAATTTATGTCGTAACTGGTCGGATTAGCAGACACCATCTCATGCACCAACTTTACAAATTAGGAAACGAAAGCTTGGATAGGTTAATCAATTTGCCCGACGTCTAGTGGAAAAAGCAAGGCAGACCCAAGAAACCACTCCTCCCTGCCACTTGTTACCTAAATTTCAAGAACTCAGCTTTTTTTCTTTGCATCTTGCTTAATTCAGCCATGTAAACAGTTCAACTGCAGTCTTTGCATACCCTATTAACTTTAATTTGCTACATAAAGATAAAACCTAGTACCATGTTCTTTTGAGCTTAGTTGGTGAGACTTTTCTTTTGCAAAACAATCTCTCTCTCTGTTCCCTTCTGGAGTGACATTTCCTTTGGTTTCCCGTAAGTAACCTCCTGTTAACTCCAATTCCCATTTGCTTTTTATTATGGTTCCATATGAGGTCACTCCATTACCCCATCTGTCTCTAATTAACCTGTAGGCTATTTCCCTGGAAATTATTCAGTATGATTTAACAACTTTAATTTCTAATAGTGGCATACTAGGATTGAACTGGTATATCTTGAACATAATCAACTTGCCTCATGAAATAAATATGCATATGCCATTTCATAATTTATGAAGTGAATCTGTGTGCATTACTTCTTCACAAATATGTAGGTATACTTATTACTTTATTTTTAAAATACAGCATCTAGAGCTCAGAAGACAAGCCTGCAATCCAGGTTTCTCTGATTCAAAATTCCATACTCTTCCTACTAGGTCATACCTTCTTCAGAAAAATTGCTAACGGTGGCCCATGTGTCTCTGGAGAATGAAAATGTACAGAAGCTGAATAAATTCACGTGCAAGCTTCTAATTTGGGACAGTGACCAGCCCCAGTCATAATGCTGGTCTGTTAATTTTGATCAGGAACAGGAAAGGCGGCCATTAAACCATCTCCGTCATTAACAGAGCAACAGGCAAGTGGCTTGTAAAGCACTGAGGTCAGATAGGAAAAAGGGATGAACAGACATCGCATAGGAGTAGGCAAGGACTGGAGAGAAACCTTCAAGGCAGGTCATTCACTGCAACGGAAGTTTGTGGGGAGAACTGAAGCAGAGCCACTGCCTACCTGGGGATGGCCCATAGCAAGACATGGCCCTGATGTGCCTGTAATCTCCTCCTACTTGCCTCCTCGATTGGCTCAGAATGGACCGGAATATGAAACAGACCTTGCTCCTGAAGACAGGAAGGATCTCAGGATCCTGAGAATGTGAAGGAACTGCATTTGCTGGCCGATCAGAGATTGAGCAGGAATGCCTGTGTGGAGGGAGGGCTCTCACGTTGCACGCATCCTCCCCCATACATGGCATTCTGTGAATTTACCCGCTGTGTGACTGTCTCACACAGGACAGAATTCGGAAAACTGATCCAGAAAAAATAAGGGGGCACTTTTTCTCTCTTACTGTCCCACCATCTCTCTCTGCTCCTTTCCAAAATCTGACTTTGTTTGTCCTAGTACTCAAAGGGAACACAATCAGAAAGTTAAAAACTGCTTCTAAACAGGCGCATTCTAATTAAAAGAACTCTGCCACCATTAAGGTAGATGGGGTTGAGTTTCCCATTGGAACCGCCTGAAAAAGAAATTACACATTTTCTAAGGCTGTGTGATACGTGGTTCTCATTCTGGACTTTACGTACTCCTTAGGCCATAAGAGCAAAGTGGCATTATTATACACTGTCCATGTATCATACATATAAACAAATCAAAAAGAGAAAATAGTTTCTTTTCCCCCAGGAAATCTGTAGTTAAATCTAAGATCCATTTCCTCCCAGTCTTTGAATTAGTGACTGGGCTCCCCCAACTGGAGCTTTACAGTACTGCAAATCATCCTTAATGGCTGTCATGATTTTAAAGGAACGCTTATGAAGAAAGTGTTTAATTTTTCTTTATAATCTTCATAAACAAAATGACCTCATTAGGGAATTTCAAGGCTCTACATTTTCCCACTCTTATTCTTTGATTTGCTGTATCCTTTAATAATTATTTTCTGAGTATCGATATGTACTAGGTCCTATGCTAAACTCAATAAGAGCACCTATGGAATTTTTTGCAATTCTGAACATGTAATTACGAACAAGACCTTGAGAAATTAAAGAGAGTCCCAAGGAGGGACTCTGAGGACTGCACCCTGAGGACAACAAATGAGCTAATTACAAGCGTAATTACAAACTAATTACCACATTGAAACTAATTACGAACGTGTAGTCTGAGCAAGAAAAGGCTAAGAGATTACACATAACTGTCTTCACACATCAAAATGTATCTCATGCAGAAGAGGGCTTAGACTTAGCTTGCATTACTCTACAGCAGGGTTTCTCAACCTTAGCAATACTGATGTTACGGGCTGGATAGTTTTTTGTTGTCCTATGCATTATAAGATGTTTAGCATCATCCCTGACCCATTAGATGCCAGGGGTGAGAAATTCCAAATATCTGCAGACTTTGCCAAATGTCCCCAGGAGGGAAATATGATCCACATTGAAAAAGAAAAAAAATAAATATGCATATGCATATTTATTTTTCTGTTGCTCTGGAATCTAAAATGGTGGTTTCCAAAGGGATTTCCAGAGTGGGTATTCAATTAGCAGGACTCTAGATACCCTCTTACCAAAGTGGCTCCATTCTTATATATTTTCATATGGGATGGGAGATACTACAGAGAACTTGTACTCAGGTCAATTTCAGGAAAGAAGTTCAAAACCCAGCGTTTGAGCAGTGTTTGATTTTTTCCACAGAATGGAACTGTGAAGCTCATGTTGCATCATGTTCCCCTTCCCTGGAGGAATTCGACAGAAGCACGGTAACGTCAGTAGGAGAATCTGTAAAAAAGATTCTAGGCAACAAGCGTGTGGTAAGAGGTGTCATTTCTAAGGTCTCCATAATTATGATTTCTTGCCATGATTACATATGCTTGTGTAATCCAGACACAGAAATGGTGGCCACACAGAATATCATTAACTAATTAGCTAGAAATTTGATTAGCTGTTCCCTTTAAGAATTTGAAGACATTTATGGCCATAATTTAAACTGTACCATTTATTTTTGTACCGATCATCCAAAAAACCTAATCCTTTTTAGAATCTATGATTAAAACCCATCTGCCTTCTTTTCATGTTATCCAAAATAGTGAAGACTATTTTACTTTTTTTGGCTGCCTCAGAATTTGTACTGGAATTACAGAAAGAACAAAACTGTGCTCACTGACCACTGAATGGTGACTGTTTTGGGTCATCAATGGCCACATGTCTTAGTTAGAATGTATTTTAATATCTTATTATGCTGCTAATGGTACTATGATTTCATAACATTGTTACATATGATCATACGCCTTCCAATGGAGAAATATCTTTGTCCATTTCACAACACCCTGACTTTTATCCAGGGGATGAATCCATTTTTTTGAAAACTACCCTAATCCAAAAGGTATTTCCAAGAGGTAAGATGCTTCTCAACATTTCCCAGCATTTCCCCAGAGCAGAAAAGTCAGAAAGACACAAACCCGTAGGGTTGCCTCCAGGCTATGTGTTATTCTGAATCATGAGCACAGTTTAAAGGGCTTCCGCCAATAGCTCAAAAAGAAGCCATTTTAAACTGGTAGTTAGAAGCTTATCTGCATACCATTATTTTTTTAATTAATTTTAAGCCCCAGAGGGCTTTTGAATGGTTGACTAGCCCCATAACTGAGTTTTTATAAATGCTTCGGTTATTAGAAATTTTTTTTTTAATTAAAAAGACAGTGGAGAGCTCCACTGATCAGACCTATATTAGTTCCCCAGATTATTTCTAAGCCTCGAAGGTTACTTGTCTAGGTTGGCTTTCCTCAAGTCAAAAATGGCCCTTCTGCAGAAAGTACAGATCAAGTCTATATGCCTCCTTTGAAATCTGACCACTGATTCCCATCCCTAACCCACAGCGTATCTGTGAGAGTCACTACCAAAATGTTAACCCATCAGTTTATTTAATAAGGGCTTATTCATTTCCCAGATACTTATTACACTGAGAATGCCTACATTAAACTTAATGCCTTACAAAATGGGTTTTGAATATTAAAAACACTGGATTGAAATTAAAAGAAAATTAAGGTCACAGCACCTTGAAATTCATTCCCTTTCTATTATCAATGAGTTGTGTGATTTTGAACAAGCCAAGCCCTCCTCCTAGGATTCAGTCTTTCCACCTTAATATTATTAGGTAGTTCTTATTTTTAAATAAAGTTATAGAATTCCGTATTCTGTAAGGCAAACTAGGAAATAGAACATCTTGTGCTTTTTAAAAATAAGTACCACAATTATATCTCCATTCTGAAAATATTTGCTATGGTCCACTCATTCACTTAACTCCTGTGTTCTTCCATTGACTCAAGATATAGAAGAAACATTTGAAACGTTAAAAAAAAAAATCAAGAAAAAAATCTTCCACTGTGTTCCAAATTAGTTTATTGCTATTTGGCTTACGTTGTTGGATTATAGTTTTAGATAAAGAAGGCTGTGCTTATTGGATGCTTTCCACTCTGGCTGGGCCATATAGCTGGGCTCTCTTCAGTGGATTCAGACCAATCTGCTCAGGCCAAGCAAAACACCCTGTGCCCTTATTCTCAAGGACTTCCTGAATAAAAGTGCTGAGCTGAACAAATTAATCTATATCTTCACCCACTACTACGGTAAAAATAAATTTTCTTCTACAGGACAACCTATGCATTTAGCATAATTTAACATTTCAGATATGGTTATCAAGGAGGGGAATTCACACACCCCTGCTTCTGTATCCTTGGAAAAACGTTGCTGAAGGCCTAAGGTGAAAACAAATTCATCCTCAGATAAAAGTAAATAGACGTTTGAATAAAATGAAGTGACAGCAAGTTCATCAAAATAGATGTTGTAGCTGCTATATAACTGCTCTATCTCCACAGAATGCTCACTAGTTTTTGTCTTTACCCTAAACTCTGCTATGCTTCTTCAAAGGCATAGGGGAAAAAACTTCTGACTTAGCAAGATTTGATCAAAATAATAATAAGGCTTGAGTAGGAAAGATGCTTGAAGTGTTCTGACTCATAAGAGTCATAAGACCTATAAGAGAGCTGCTCATTCCATAGCAAGATTCCTCCCACCAAACCCAAAACTTAAGGTCAGCTTCAAAGCTTGAGAGGCAGGACATGATAAGTAATACTGAGTAATACTGCGTGCGTATACCTAACCACTTTTCACGTATCACATCATTTACTCTTAACAACTGTGAGGGTTGATTTTATGTGTCAGTTTGATTGGCTGAGGGATTCCCAGATGGCTGGTGAAGCATTATTTCTAGGTGTGTCTGTGAAAGTTGCTGCAGAAGGGATTAGCACTTGAATCACAGACTGAGTAAAGAAGATCACTTTCACCAATGCGGGCATCATTCAATCTAAATAGAGCAAAAAGATGGAGGAAGAGCAAATCCCCCTCTCTGATTGAGCTAAGACATTGATTTTCTCTTGCCCTTAGACATTGGCTCACCTGGTTCTTGGGCTTTTGGACTCAGACTGGGACTTACTTACACCATCAACTCCCCAATTTTCAGGGCTTTGGACTTGAACTGAATTACACCACTGGATTTCCTGGTGCTCCAGTTTGCAAGTGGCAGATCTCAGAGCATGGGACTTCTTGGTCTCCATAACCATGTGAGCCAATTGCTATAATAAATCTCCTCTTTTATATATATATTTATATATATACATATATATATCCTATTCTGTTTCTCTGGAGAGCTCTAATACAATAATCTTATAAAGTAAAATCAATTATTATCTCCAATTTATGAATGAAGAAACACAGGCACATATAGGTTCAATAATGTGCCTTTGGTTGCACAGTGTCACAAGAAAAGCAAGGATTCAAGTTCAGACCGTCTAGTGCCTTAGTCCTCATTCCTAACAAGTAACTAAAATAACAAAACAACAGTAACAACTAATATTACTATTAACTATTATTGCATGTCTGTTACATGGCATTCACTATGTTATATCTTTTCTCACTTTCTCCTTATGAACCAAGGGTTAGTACTCCCATTATAAGATTCTAAGAGGTTAACTAAATAGCCTGATGTCACATAGCTTGTAAATGAGAGAGCACGAGACTAAGCTTCTGCTTTTAAAGTACTATCTGCCCTGTTTCATGAGCATATGAGGAGTGCCATATTCTGTAGTTGTGAGAAAATCCAAGGATGCTGAATGAAGTTCCAGGCGGCTAAGAGCTAATCAACCAACAGAATATGAACAGACTCAGCATACACCAATACAGAAGAATAAAAGCTAAAGCAGAGATATAAATTAAGCAACTTTATAGTTGAGACAAATTCACTACTGTTTTTAGACACAAGTACAACCCTTTTCCAGCCAAGTCTCACTCCACATGCCAAGAGGACCTGACCACCAAAAGCCCATGTTCTCTCTTCTAGACCATGTTTTAGTTATCCAGGACTTCATAATTCCATACCCAAATGGTCTTGAGCCCTGGATCCAACCTCCCCAGGACCAGCTACACCAACAATGTGCACACCCGACGATGTCTGGCTGGGGCAATACTTTAAGGGGTGTAAGTAGAGCTTGGATATGCAAGCTGGGGTATCTGTCTAAAGATGGAAAGAGATATCAAGCAATGGGCTAGGGCCTGGGGCATTTACACCATCAGCACAGGATTATGACAATTCCAAGAATTTTAAATTTGAACCTGGCCTTCTAGGATAATATAAAGTTATATTTGTCAAGAAAAGGACAGAGCATATTTTATGTAAACGTTTGTAAGTCTGATTTATAACTTTTAAAGACCTATGTCCTGTAGATCTCCGTTTGCACTCCTACCTTGAGTCCCAAAATGCCAAGGGCAGGCCTGAACCGGCTCATTTCTTTCTTATCCTTTCCCTTCCCACCAACCAAGTAGTGGTTAACAAACTTGGTCTGTGGCTCCACCGAGGACACTTTCCAGAGAGACTCATCAAATCTTAGTTAAAGATGACTTCCTATAGCCTCACTCCTCAGTCTCTTCGGAAGACAAGGAAAAAAAAAATCACCTGTTTTTGTGTAGGAACTGCTATTTACATAACACTTCAATGTTTACTTCATTGGAAACAGCTGTTTCATCGATTTATTTCAACGTTCATTAGGTTGACACATAAGATTATGGTGTGCTATCTACATGATGCCAGAACAGCCAGATGATTTAACCAAATTCAGTCCAACAAGCAGACAATTTACTTTGAAAGAGAAATTAGTCCATTCTGTTTGCTTGTTTTTTTAATTGTTTGTTTTTTTAACTATCAGTTCTACTAAATCAACAGGGAATCAGTCATCCTCTCCACTCCAGCCAATACAATTCACGTAGCAATTAAAAAAAAAAATCCAGGCACAAAGTCTGGCTATTGGTCAATTTGGTTTTAGTACTTATCTTCATCAAGCATCTAAGCTCATATTCCATAATGATGAGACATCTGCATGGGAATGCTACCCAGCATGGGTCAGAACGCCAAAGATGATGGACACACAAGATGCACTGGAACAGACACCCACTCTAAGAAGGAGGTGGCTAGGCTAGACTTACCAAGTCATGGTGACTGTAGTCACCTCTCATTCTGACATGTGTGAGTTCACAAAATCCAAAATACCTCCATACCACATTCCTACAAGCTTCCAGCGTTCCTTCACTAGTAAAGCATAGGGAGAGCTTAAATAAAGGTGACCTTATAACCATCTGCACCATCATTTGGTGCCCCGGGATCAACTGCCTCAACCCATTTCCTGCTTGAAAAGAAGGGGCAGGATGTCCTGTAGCAGGTGATATATAAATAGACTTTGAAACCCAGAATCCAGTTGCTTAACACTGTGTGAGATTCCCATCGCTGACAACCACGCTGCGGCATATTTATAAATTGAGCATCTAATTGAAACCCATGTGAGAATATACCTGATTCATTTTCCGTGGGTGGCTGCCAGAAGCAATATAGAGCAATGGGAAATCATTAAAGAAGTAGCCTCAGCAGCCTTGGAGAAAGTGCCTGCTGATTTGGGGAGGGCACCTTAGAGAAGTGATGCTCTCCCATTTAAAGATAGAAATTCCTCTGGCCATAGAAAGCAAGCTACTTTCCAATCTAACCTACAAGTCACTGGGTCATAGTACAAATTTGGAAGGCCGGATGCAAGGAGTGAATTTTACTAATCATTTCCCCTTCCCAAACAGCATGATCTCCCAGAACTGCTTTGTTAGAACACAGTAGTCACAGCTTGTGGTAGGTAAGGCCACAGCCCAAGCCAAACAATTTCATTAGGCACATGCTGACTTAGCCCAGATTGTTTCCTTCGGGTCTTGGATCCTACATGGAATTGAATCATCCTCCATCATAATTACCAGAAGCATCAGAAGCAGCTGTTGCTTCCTCCCTACTGCTAGTACCGGACAGCAGACAGCCTGAGGGTCCCATCATCTGACAATGACACACTTCACTGCAGTGTGCATGCCTGTGCATTCCACAGCCTGAGCCAGGAGCTGTGACCTGCCCACTTGCTGCAGAATATGGCGTGGAAACTTCTCTCCACATCAACAGAGCATAGCGAAGACAGGAATACTACTCTCACTAAACACAAAAGAGTTACAAACACTAAGTTTCACTGAGACATGAACTACAGAGTACTACTGTCAATACTAGTCATCAGTTATTTATCCCCACTATGTGCTAGGCACCAAGCTAAGCACTCTATATACACGATTTCACTTCTTCCACCAAAAACATCTCTGGGATTAAAAAGTTATACGGTCAACCATCACAGCAGAAGGGAAAGTATAACACACTCTCTTCTTTGCATGGAGTCTTTGAAAATAGGAAGGAGGGAGAAGACGTGGAGCCACTGCTCCAGAAGTTGTAGACTGAGGGGGGATAATTTCAGATACTCACTAAACATTTGCGATTACCTACTATGTGGTCTGCACTACATGCTGGGGACACAATCAGAGACAGTGACATTGGCTTTACACTAGAGGAATATAAAGGCGGTGATTTTTAAAACAGTGTTTTGAGAAAGAGGAGGGATACTATTTGGTAGAGAAGGTGAGGAGGATGAAGGGGCTAGCTAGGCATTGCAGCAACCCCAGGGGAGGAATTGAGTCCAGACACTTGCCCTGAGTGGGTGGGGAGAAAAAAGGGAAGGGAAGGGAAGAGAAACAGGAGAAATAAGATTTTATAAAGGTGTGCTTCCACAGACCCACATTAGAAGAGAATCAAGAGCTAGCTCTTCCAAGATCTGTGCCCCCATGATTGCTGTAGGATACTAAACACCAGCTACTCTGGATGGGTCTTAATGTTTTGGAGGGCAGACGACAACTTGAGAATCTGATAAACTATGTAATAAAGACACATGTATACACACACGCACAACTTTATATAAATTCTCTGAAATCTATGCATGTTCTAAGATCTCTAAGACTGGAGAATTGAGCTGGGACAAATATGTCCTCAAAGGGGTTGAGAAGAGCCCAAGTACAAGAAGGTGTGAGATGCATGGAGACAGCCACAGCCCCAAGGATCTTAGAATTGGTGGGTATTCATAATACTCAGTAGATAATTCAGAGAGAAATATTAGCCAGCATCCTTCAGTAATAAAGGAGAGATCCAGAAATGACCTACTGATCAAAGAGGTGAGAGAAGCCCTGGAACAGCTTAGAAGAGTGGCAGTGTTAAGTAATTGTCAGCAAAAAGGTCTTATTAGTTAAGGAAGCCCTGTATGCTTTCTACCATGAAGTGAGTCACTGTAGAGGCAACCAAGATCATCAGTCCTTATTCACAAACATCTGGGGGAAAGGCTAACTTTGCAAAGTTCTTTTATTGTACTCTCTGTGTATAATGTAGGAATGAATGTCAGAAGACCTGGAGGAACTGGAGTCTTGGAGTCTTGGCGGCTGAGTCAGCTATATATGCCCTGCAAGGAAACCACCCATGAGTTCCCATTGGAGGGTGTTGGCCAGGAGTAAACAACAAAAACAAACCAATTTAGTCCTTATGACAGCCCGAATGAGATTATTACCACAATCTTAATGAGGAGGAACAAGCCTGCCTAAGGCTATACAGCTAGAAAATGAAACGCTCTGTAAACCGAGGTCCCCACGCCTCCAGAACCTGTCTTCTTAATCACTGCACTCGACTGTCTCCCAGGCAAAGGATTCCAGGCAAGTGAAAAATTACACGGAAAAAGTGGGACAAGAATCTTACTCGGAAAACCTCTGCTCTCTTCAGTCTTTGCTTCTCCGCGGAACAGATGTGCTGGGGGAATTTCCCGTACTCCAGTTACCCTCGTCTGCTTTACCACCAACTAGCCCTCTGGTATTACAACGCACGCTAGAATGCTACCTTACCCCGGACTACTGTTGATCCCTGCTGAATGTTCTTTCTTTTTCTTTTCAAGGGATGCCTATCATCAATGCAGAAATTCAGTTACTATTTGGATTTATTTATTCATTTGTTTGATGCATGGCACGCCCCATTCAGCGCTACGCTCTGAGATCACCATATCCGACAAAGGGAGACGGTTTACATGTTCAGCCTGGACATAAACCAAGCTGACTCTGGCTCAACAATCTCGTATTACCGCCTCCAGCGTGCAGTGCTCATCACGTGACCTGTTCTTTACGCGTAGGCAATGATCAATGGTGGCAACAAATACCACGGCTGCAGGAGCGGAGGCTGGGGCAGGAAACGTCCTTCCAGAGGCTACCTTTCGTATTTGGCAAATGAAACAGAACCGGCCTTGCCCAGCACTTAACTGGGAGAGCCCCCGGGAGAAGGTGAGCCTTTGCCCAACGAGGCTTATGGGAAGTAGACTGTTTTATTTCCAAAGAACAGGTTGATACCATCATTGTCTCACAGGTTAGGGCAAAAATAAGAGAGGAATTCTGATTTTGTCTAAGTTGCCTTCACATTTATTTAGGACTTTCCTTGTGTACTGGACTCTCTTTGCAATTCTCACCGGAGCACATGGGGCATTCCTGTCTGAATTCCTGGCACAAACAGACTGCGTTATATACTGAGTCATCAAGAGAGTGCAATTCATTAGTATCAGACTCAGCAGTCTGGGGCCAGCAGAGGTGGCACCCAGAGTCATTTATGTAGAAGTACTACTGTGAGGAGGGAGGAAAAAACCATAAATCAGAGAGTCAGATATACCTGGGTTCAAATATCTGCTCTGCCACTTACTTGCTGTGAGAGTTTCAGCAAGTCACTTAGTGTTTTTCTCTTAGAAGCTGGTGATAAAATCTACTCTGGATGGAGTGTGTGAGGGTTTGAGATGGGCATAGGCATGCCCTCAATTATTCATTGTGATGATGATGATTCCACGAGGAACCATCAAGAGCCACTACAGAAAGGAGACATAAATCTGAAGTCTGGGAGATGAACCAGAAATGTGAACCAAAGACCATAAATCAATGAGTAAAAAAGTAATAAACCAACAACAATTCACAGAAACAAAGGGAAGGGCAGTTCATTTTATTCACCTTTCATGGGGTGGCTTATTTTAAACGAGTCCGGTTGCCTTCTGGAGCCCCTGGTGTTCTGTCTCTCTACCAAGATGTCACTGATGAATTCTGATCCCTCTGAGTCCTGCAAGCTCACCTGGGCCCTGGTGGTAGCTGTATGGTCAGTCTTTTTCCTTCTCTTGAAAGCAGAAGCCCTTTATTACTCTGGAATTGGGAAAAGCAAAGAGGCACAGTAAGGATGCCTCTTTTCTCATAGAATTCTCCTGCTAAGTTTCTGAGGTTTTAGCCATGGTTTTAAATGATGCTTGCTCTAATTGGATTTGATATTTTCCAAAATTCTTTCTGGGTCAAAATACATAATTTTATGCTGCTATGGCATAACTCTTAGTTGTGTCAAAGGCTTTTTTCCTTCTTCTTATTTATATCTGTACAAGAACTTGATTATAGTATAACTCCTATTACATGGCAATCTTTATTTGTACCTCTGTCCATCCACATGACTGTAAATTCCTTGAGGGCAGAGACTGGATTTTATTTCCCAAAGACCTAGTCTGCTTTTTAGGAAAAAAATAGTTGTGCAATAATGTGATTGCTATTATGTGAGTGGATGCTATGAACCAACACATGGCAATATTGTGAATTTATGTCCCAGTTTCCTTTTCAAGCAAAATATCTAAAGTTACCTTGGGCAAAAGGCACTCTCCAGATTATATCAGTGTGAAAATGTTACTTACTTGGTCATTACTATCAAGTTAAGCTTTGAGAATTAAAATTGTGCTTCCAAGAAGATAAAAGCTGTAGTTTTTATAAGCAGAGTTGTACAATATGTTTACAATGGAACAGTTCATATGAATTACCTAGAAATATCTGAACTGAATGCTGAATATCAAGCATTCCCTTCTCAAATGATTTTTTGGGGGGGTTGCCATTTCCCTTACTTAGTCCCACTGGTAAGTAACAACTCAATCTCCAGCTAAACTGTATAATTCCAATCTGCTGTAAGGCTACACATTGCATCCCTAACCAAAGTCGGTCACCTTACAATTATATATCAATCAACCACAAGGTGAATTAATAGTAGTGATAATAGCTATCATTTATTAGGTGAATATGCTCTGTATATTCATTACTTGACATGGATTATCTCCTTTTCTCTTCAAGAAGAAAGAAGATACCCTCATACCCTCTAAAAGAAGATACCCTCATACCCTCTAAAAGAACACTACTGATATCCCCATTTATAGCTAAAAAAACTGAAACCCAAAGAGGCTATGTCACTGATCCAACAGGCATGCAGGTGTGTTCATCCCAAGTCATCCACCATATCTGGGGTGGAGGAGAAAGACTTGGAGGGCATGCCTGAGTGACGGTGGGCTAGTGACCACCTTCATTTATTTTACAGAAACTCTCTCAGCTATGCATTTGATATCACTTTGTTATGATGATCGGTCTTGGTATTTGCGTATCCTGTAAGAAACAACCCTCCGTTAGAAGCAAAGAAATGATGCATTTTAATATGAAGCAGTGCACATCATTAGTTATCATTGTATTTGTCTATGAACACCATAAGGAACCACGTTTCATAATTTCCAAATTTCCCAGAAAGATAGCAAGAGAAATACATAAGAGAGAAACACGATGTGAAAACACATGAATCTCCAGACCACTCTGCAGAGGCACTACTCTTGGACAGTCAGGGAAGGAAAGTTGTACTTGAAGTGAAAAGAAAGCAATACTTTATACCTAGTCCATCTATCTTTATGTGTATGAGAATCATCATTATTTCTGAGTTTGTGCACTACAGTTCCAAAACCTTAAGGTGATTATCTCTGATACTGAGCGAAGTTTGTTGTTGCTCTGAAAATGACGATGGGTGGGCCTGGTTGCAGGAGTACTATCTTTGTATAGAAAGGTGACACTGATGGCCCACATTGAATTTCAATGGTACGTTGCTTTCTTGGTTTTAAAAAGGACTCTTTCTTGATCTATCAACAATTCTTAAGAGACTGCCTGGCACCCACAACTAAGAAAAGAAAACTGGAGCTAATGGAATTGAACCTGAAAACATGGCTTAATTCACCCAAACGCTGATAATACAGTTTCAAGAGATAAGTGTAGCAGAGTGGAAGAGAAGGAGGGATGGAAATCAAGTCAGCTGTATAGAAAAAATGTATTTCTTTGCATAATCACCCCTGAGAAACGCCTTTTTCTAACTTGCCCTTATAGGCATACCTTGTTTTACTGTACTTTACTGCACTTTGCAGATATCGCGTTTTTCACAAACCGAATTGTTCGTCACAACCCTGCACTGAATATTCGATCAGTGCCATTTTTCCAACAGCATTTGCTCACTTAAGTGTTTCTGTGTCACATTTTGGTAATTCTCACAATATTTCAAACTTTTTCATTATTATTGTATTTGTTATGGGGATCTGTGATCTTTGATGTTACTATTGTCATTGCTTTGGGACAGCATGAACCATGCCCATATAAGATGGTAAGCTTAATGGCTAAATGTTGTGTGTGTGCTCTGACTGCTCCACTGACTGGCAATTCCTCCAGCTCTCTCCTTCTCCTCAGACCTCCCTATCCCCTGAGACACAATATTGAAATTAAGCCAATTAATAACCCTACAGTGGCCTCTAAGTAGTCAAGTGAATGGAAGAGTCTTACATCTCTCACTTTAAATCAAAAGCTAGAAATGATTAAGCTTAGTGAGAAAGGCATGTTAAAAGCTAAGATAGGCTGAAAGCTAGGCCTCTTGCACCAAACCATTAGCCAAGTTGTGAATGCAAAGGAAAAGTTCTTAAAAATATTAAAAGTGCTCTCCAGTGAACACTCAAACGATATCCGTTCTTCAGTCCATGGATCAAGGAGTCATTTTGACCTTCAAGTCTTGTTAGTAAGAAATATATTTCATAATGAAATTAAAACAAACAAGCAAGTAAAAGTGATGTAGATGCCCAATGTCAAAATAAGCCCAGGAGGTAATCAATGAGTTGTGTGATGTCAAAGTCATTAGCTGGGTCTCAGAAGGGCAGATGTTACAAGTTCTGTGGGGTGCGCAGAACTGAAAGGCCAAACCAGGGAATATGAGACAACAGAAAATGTTAACCCAAGTAGGAGATTCTGGCAATACAAAGATTTTGCCAAATGTTGCTTAATTTATATAATAACAGTAACACATACCATTTATTAGGTGCCTATTAGGTGCCAGACACTGTTAAGCTTTTTACATAGTTCTGTGATTTAATCCCTTCATTAGCTCTATGAGAGAGGAATTATTATCTTGATTTTATATATGAGGAAACTGAAACTCAGAGAGATGGAGACTCTTGTCTAAGGTCACACAGCCATTAAATGAGAAAGACAGAAATCAATCCCGATTCTGTTAGACTCAGAAGCCCACTATTCTTAACACCATATAAAATCCCTTTCTTACGTTTTTTTTTTTTTTTTTTTTAGGTGGGGTTTTAATAATGTATTTTGTTTAACCCAGTCTATCCAAAATGTTATTTTTCCAACATGTAATCAATATGAACATATTATTATTTTATTTATTTACTTTTTTTTAACATCTTTATTGGAGTATAACTGTTTTACAATGGTGTGTTAGTTTCTGCTTTACAACAAAGTGAATCAGTTATACATATACATATGTTCCCATATCTCTTCCCTCTAAGTATAATGTGTGTCCTTTTAAGGACATATCAGTGGATTTTTCAGACAATGTTACAATCCATCTAAATCCATCTAAAGGTTCAAACTCTTTGGCTTAGGTGGACTCTTGGTCCAGCTCCCTCCAACCAGCCTTGCCCCTTTAGCAACTGTATTTTTTGGCTTTTAGTTCTTTATTCAGAGGCTAAACCCAAATCCATATCCACATTAGCCAATGCCATGTGTTTAGTGCTGTGAGTTGTTCCCTTTTCTTGTTTCCTGGCTCCCTTCAGAATCTTTATAGTGTGTTATTTCTGGACCAGTTGCTCACTGTGACAGTGTGTAACGACTCAGAGCATCTGCCAGCTTCCTGCCAGATGGCTGAACTCCAGTGAATGGCCACTGACCTATGGACTACGCCTAATGCTTTTCTGCTTAATGGAGAAACTCTTGCAGAATGTCTCAGGTTGCAAGCCTGGGATTCGACTAATCTCTAGGAGATGCTAAAATCTCAATAATAATGATGGTGATGATAATGTCCAAGTACTCTGAGTGCTTCCTATGTGTCAAGCACAGCTTCAAGCACTTTAGAAGCATCATTTAATAATGTTCCTAACAAGTGAAGGAAGCAGGTATTATTACTAGCCTTGTTTTACAAATGAAGAAACTGATGCCTAGAGAAATTAAGTTACCCAAGTACACAAAGCTGAAAAATAACAGAGCCGAGTTCCTGACTGCTTCCTGCACTGTGTTCTGGGAAAGCAAAAGTTTGGGATATATTTGTTCCACAAAAGGGAGCTAAGACCCAAAGCATCAATCAGGAGGAGCAAAAGGCCCCTCATGGAAGCCTTGTTGATGATGGTTCATTCACAATGGGAAAGAAAATAGTAACAACTAGCTCATATTGAGCTCCTTCTTTGTGCCACTTACATATATCCAGTCATGTAATTGCACAATAACCCTGTGAGATTCGTCTTAATATTAACTCCAATTAAAAGAAGAAGAAATCTAGATTTTGAGATCAGTATGTTCTGCAAGGACACATTTGGTAAAAAACCAAGACTGTATCAGATAGTTACTACCATAGTAATGCTGTGTAACAAACCACAACAAAACTTACTTGCTTAAAAGAATCATAATAAGTTTAGCTCACATTTTTCAAATTGACACTCTGGCTTGATTTGACTGGGCAATTCCTCTGTCCTTCCTGGTATTCCTCATGGATCTGAGGTCAGCTGTGGGTCAGGCAGGCAGTTTTGCTGATTTTGACTGGGCTCTTTCATCTCTGTAACTCAGCTGGAACAACTGAGTTGACTCAGCTCTGTTTACATGACAGAAGCAGAGTCTCTAGAGAACACACAGATATGTACAAGGCCTCTTGAGGGCTATGGTTGGAAATGACACACCATGCTTTCTACCACTTTCTGTTAGTCAAAGCAAGTGACAATGCCAGCTCAGATTCAGGGGTTGGAAAACAGATGGAAGGGCTACAAAAGCATATTGCAAAGAGCACAGGTCTACGAAAGCAAGAACAATCATTGCCATTTTTGTAATCATGTATTGCAAAGCAGAATTCAAACCCAGTTATAACTCCAGAGTCCTTATTGCTATAAACTACCTCCAATACAAAATTCAGGTTTGCACACCCTTAAATAGAACATTCAGGAAGTGCATTTTTATCTCTTTCCTCTAAATATTTTAAATAGTTCACGCCACCCTCTTTTTGCTTACGTGTTTTCTAAGGAGAAGTTACACGTAATTCTTATCTTCACTTCTCTGTACATAAGGTGCCCCCTGCCTCCCTGCAACCCCAGCTTCCTTCAAGGTCTTTATCTTTGATTTTCTACATTTGAATATGGTATACCTGGGTATAATATGTTGGGGTTTGTTTTTATTGTTGTTATTTGTTTTTATTTGGCATTTATCCTGCTCAGTGTTCTCTGAGATTCCAGAATCTGTGGCTTGGTGTCTAACATTAATTTGGGGACATTTTCAGTCATTATTACTTCAAATATTTCATCTCTTCTTTTCTTTTTCTTCTCCTTCTGGTATTTCCATTACCTATGTTACACCTTTTATAGTTGTAACTTTCTTGGATATTCTGTTCCACTTTTTCCAGTCATTTTTTTCTTTGCTAAAAAGCAACTAAAAATATTTGAAAGTTTCTGTTGACATATCTTCAAGCAGAGAGATTCTTTCCTAAGCCATGACCAGTCTACTACGGAGTCCATCAAATGCACTTTCATTTCTATTTAATTGTTTTTGATCTATAGCATTTCTTTTTGCATCTTAGAATTTCCATCTCTCTACTTACATTATCTACCTGTTCTTGCATTTTGTCTGCTTTTTCCATTAGAGCCTTTAGCATATTAATCATAGCTGTTTTAAATTCCCAGTCTGAGAACTCAACATCCCTGTCATGTCTGAATCTGTTTCTGATGCTTGCTCTGTTTCTCCAAACTGTGTTTTTTGCCTTTTAGTATGCCTTATAATTTTTTGTTGAAAGCAGGACATGACAGAATGGATTAAAAAAAAAAATTCCAGTAAATAGAGCTTTAATGAGACAGCAGCAGCGAGGTATGGGGGGAAGGGGAAACATTCTATAGTCCTACAATTAGGTCTGTCTTTGAACCCTGGGGCTGTGAACTTTACAAGTACTTCTCAATTTCACCTCCCCTATTAGGTGAGACAGGATGGCAAATGGGAGGATGGGAAATTTCTTCCCCCAGGTCAGTTAGGCTCTGATAGAACCCCAATAGGTTAGGTTTCTGGTAGAGCAGTTTCTCTTAAGGGCAGGCCTTGTTAAGAAGAACAGAATTCTCTGGCATATTTCAAAATGGTTCCTTTTCCTCTCCCCCTACCAGAAGGATAAGGGAATTTTCCTCCAATATTCACTATGAAATACTAGTAGAGCTCCTAGCAGTAAAACTCACAAAAGGGTGGAGACTCTTCTCTATCCCTCATAGAGTTCTTAACTCTCAAACTTGTCCACACTGAGCCTCCAGCAATTTGTCAATTACAGCTTAGGTTTTCCTACCCCATACTAGTTCCTGAGGAATTTTCTGCCCTTGGGTTTCTTAACTGCTAATTTACAATCCTCTGTATTACCTCTCTGTCTCTTCAATTTTAGGGGGCACTGGCTTGTCCTGTGACCTCACAACTCTGAAAGATCTAAGAAGAGTTGTTGATTTTTCAGTTCATTCAGCTTTTTACTTGTTAGAACAGAGTGACGACTCCCAAGCTCTTTACACACCTGCCAGGCCAGAAACCAGAAGTCCTGGATCAGAAACTCAAAGTTGTCCTTTCCATTATCATGTTCCTAGTATATGCAAGTACCTAGTGACCTGGATTTACCTTTCAGTTGTCTTGTTAGAGGACCGGAAGGAAAGGGAAATGTGAGGGGTATGAGGATGATGGCAGCTTTGAGGAGGGAAGATTTTAGGTCTGCAGGAATGAATCTGAAAGTTTCCTATGGACTTTGCATGCTTTCTGGAGCAATGACCTGGCTCTAGAGAGAGTGTAATGAGACTAAAGGTCATTTTTCCTAGTGGGGACTTATTTTGGATCACAGTGGGACTAAAGTAGCATATTCCGTAGGGACCCAAGAAAACCAAAATTCCTTGAGGCCTACACAAAGAAGTAGCAAAAATCTCATGGGGTTTCCAGTTTCCTGCCCCTTTCTCATCCTCTATCTGTGCCAAGAATTGAGCTAGATTTTTCACATTTGTACTCATCATTTTAACTTATCTTTCATGTTCATAAAGAGCCACACTTAGACAAGAGACAGCCCAAGAACCCAACTGACCAACTGATATATGGGTTTCGACATGGTTAAATCCTCCAATCTTCCTATGGCTTTAAATGCCTCAACTTGGACCATCCATTGTTTGGGTATCACCCAGAAATATTTCCTCAGCCTTTTCATAAAAAGGAGAAGGAAAGCAGCAAGCTAATTTTGTTTAGTTCATTTCCATTTTACTCTTTCTTTATTATTAGTTATGCTTTCACTGCAGAATTCTTCAAAGGGGAAGTCAGGCTATGAGAAAACAATCTCTTGAAATTCAAATAATAAAAAGGTAATCAAAGAAGGAGAGGAAATAGCTTCCTTTACATCTAAGTTTGCTTTTCTCTTACGTTTGTGCAAAGTCTCCTTTAGCTGACAAATATTTTCATTCAATGAAAGGAACATTTGTTTCAGGTAATGTTCTTATTCCTGAAGGAAAAGGAAAAGGAACTTCTGAAGTGAAAGATATCCTGAGGAAACAGTTTGGCAAATGATAAGACATTTTCCTGTTCTCGTTTAATATCATAATGGTATAAATATGGGTAACATGGAACCAAGTGGGGAAAAAAAAGATTCTTAGTATAACAGAATGTGAAATCAGAATAGTTCCTGAGCGATTACCTGGTCCAAATGCCCTGGGTTTTTTTTATGAGATCTGAGACCTAAAGAAGTAAACTTCATTGCCCAAAATAACCCAGATGGTTAGTGACAGAACTGAAGCTAGAATCAAAGCTTAAAATTCCCAGTTCATTGTTCTTTCTAATCAGGACTCAAGAATCTTTTACCAAAGTCTGCCTCTATCAGTCCACGATCTTCTGTTCTCTTCTGCCAAGCCACAGAAGGGCCTACTTCCACCCTCTAGCAAAGCTTTGTGAGGCTCTGGTACATGCTGTCACCTAAAGAGGGACATGATAAAAATTCAGGGTATGTTGAACTTCAATGTTATCTTCAGTAACCTGTAAGTGAGACTGAGCATTTTCTTCAATTACAAATGTAGTCAACAAACCACAGTTGTATTAGTGGTTCCTGCAACTTTGTCACCATGGAAATCAGATGTTTTCACATCCTTCTATAGTTTTTCTACATTTTGAAACATCATTTATGTTCATAATGATTTTGAAATTATGATACTCATCAGACTTGCTCCTAGATATTAATATTTAATGTCTTCATAAAAAGGCACATACATTGCCATTTCATAAATGTGCTCTTTAATATTTTGTCATTGGTTTCCTTAGCAACCGTATATAATTTATTTTATGGCAGGCCTTGAACAGGCAGTTATATGAAGTTGTACAGTCCTCCCCCAAAGGTCTTCTGAATCACAAGATACCTACAAACACTTCTAGGACTAGCCACATCTCTCATTTAAAAGTGGCCCCAGAGACCCACGGCAGGCAAAAACACCCTAAAATGTATCTACACCTGGGGAATAGACCAAGGTGTGAGCTCCTGAGACAAAATCATTGAGTAATTAAGAAGTCTGCTTGAATTCATTAACCAGATTCAGCAACAAGGCTTGAATGTTAGGGTGAAGGGCTGGGCTTCCAGGTTCAAATCCGGGCTGTGCGTGTCACCTTCTCTTGGGCAATGCTTCCTGATACCCCTCCCCATCTCCCCCTACCCTAGGATGCAATACATCAGTGAAATTACTGAATTCCTGGGAACCAAGGAGTTCTGCTGTGAACACCATTGTAAAAGCTGGACCCAAGATTAAAAAAGGGTTTCCCCTATGGCAAAGAGGACATTGGCAGCAGTATGAGCTGCAGCCTTGAGCAACCCAGAAATGGGCGAGTCAAACGAGAACAGAAACAGTATGGATGGCGGACCACAATTAGCAGACTATCAATTAGGCAGAAAAAAAGCAGCAGCATCAGTTACCACAGAAGGCACCATGTTACACACTGCAGAGTGCACTTCTTAGGAAGTCAGATGCAACTCCCAGAGTGTCCAGGTTTGAACTGAATCAGCATCTTAGGCAAGTTACTTCACCTTTCCTTGCTGTAAAATATGAATAATAGCTGTACCTACTTCATAGAGTTTTGTGAGACCAAAATGAATACATTTGAGAAAAGTGTATATAATAGGCCCTGGCCTACTATAAGCACTCAATGAATGTTAGATATTAGTTGGAGCAATTGCTCTGAATATATACACAGGACAACTGTGCTCTCCATCGTATTGTGGAAATCTTTTTGAATGCATAAATTGTTGACATTAGAAGCACATGCAGGGGCTTCCCTGGTGGCGCAGCGGTTAAGAATCCGCCTGCCAATGCAGGGGACACAGGTTCGAGCCTCGGTCCGGGAAGATCCCACATGCCGCGGAGCAACTAAGCCCATGCGCCACAACTACTGAAGCCCGTGCACCTAGAGCCTGTGCTCCACAACAAGAGAAGCCACCACAATGAGAAGGCTGCACACCGCAACGAAGAGTAGCCCCCACTTGCCACAACTAGAGAGGGCCCAAGCACAGCAAAGAAGACCCAATGCAGCCAAAGATAAATAAATAAATAAATAATTGCAAACGAGTCAATGGACACAGGATTAATCTCCAAAATATATAAACAGCTCATGCAACTCAATATTAAAAAAACAAACAACCCAATCCAAAAATGGGCAGGAGACCTAAATAGACATTTCTCCAAAGAAGACATACAGATGAACAAGAGGCACATGAAAAACTGCTCAACATCACTAATTATTAGAGAAATGCAAATCAAAACTACAATGAGGTATCACCTCACACCAGTTAGAATGGGCATGATCAGAAAATCTACAAACAACAAATGCTGGAGAGGGTGTGGAG
>NC_041229.1:88736213-88824143 GCF_002837175.3 Physeter macrocephalus | reverse complement strand
ATAATTCAAAAAGACACATGCACCCCAATGTTCATTGCAGCACTATTTACATTAGCCAGGTCATGGAAGCAACCTAAATGCCCATCGACAGATGAATGGATAAAGAAGATGTGGTACATATATATACAATGGAATATTACTCAGCCATAAAAAGGAACAAAATTGGGTCATTTGTAGAGACATGGATGGATCTAGAGACTGTCATACAGAGTGAAGCAAGTCAGAAAGAGAAAAACAAATATCGTATATTAACGCATATATATGTGGAGCCTAGAAAAATGGTACAGATGAACCAGTTTGCAGGGCAGAAACAGAGACATAGATGTAGAGAACAAACGTATGGACACCAAGCGGGGAACGTGGCGGTGGTGGGGGGAGTGGTGGTGTGATGAATTGAGAGATTGGGATTGACATATATACACTAATATGTATAAAATGGATAACTAATAAGAACCTGCTGTATGAAAAAATAAATTAAATAAAATTCAAAAGAAAGAATAAATAAAATAAAAGCCTAAAAGAAATTGAGTTCTCAAAAAAAAAAATAAAGAAGCATATGCAGCTTACATATGTAAGACCCCTTGGAATCCTTGGGGATTTGTGAAGGACGTACGTATCCCTGGAAATAATTTGACTCTTTTTAAATATCAAAATTGAGTATATTATTAGAAAGGTGAAACATGAGACACAGCAATTAACCCTTCATAATGATTCTGTTATTGTTGTAACCCTTTAAGATTAAAAAAAAAAGGTAATTATGTGTACAAGAAGAATATTTACCAAGTTCCTGAATTACCTTCAATTTTAAAGACTACATTTTAGTATCCTAAGTCATATATTATGTCTCAGTCACTGATACCTATAAGAAAGCACCTAGTACCAGGTCTGATCCATTTTAAGAATGCAGTAAATACCTTTGAATAAATGAAAAACAAGTTCATGTGAGGGCTCTCTCTGCTGTTAAAGGCAAGTTTTATAGAATTCACAATATCTATGAAAGCTAGATTATATTTCATTTTTAATGCTATTGATGTCTTGGTACAATATACATTCCAATAATATATGCACTTGTCTGAGGTGTAAATAAAAGTGCCATTTATTAATTTGCTAATTCTTCTTCCCTGCTGATGTTATCAATAGCACAGTGATCGGGGCCTGGATTTTTATTCTAAACTGGCACAATCACATAACTTTGGTCACAATATTTTATGGATCAGTTTCTCTAGAAATAATAGCCTACTTATTATATCCAAGAAGGACATGCACTCACACTCCCCTCCCCCACCCCCGCCAATTCCCATGGTAATTTCCGTTTCTTGTCCATGCAAGAGTGACGGCAGCAAGTCTAAACCAATTTGTTATCCACTTCTTGATTAGATATCCAGGGAGACCCTAGTGCTCACAAATGTCCAGGATTATAAATTAGATACTTAATCTCCTCGGCTGCTGGGATGCCTGATTGACTGGAAGATTAGTGGCTTTTATTTCTAAAGTGTTTGTGTGGTCAAGAAAAAGTTGCAGCATCCCTGGGAGAGTCATCATCTATAATGCACAGTCTGGAATCGTCCCCTAGTCAGCTCCCTGGCTCTATGTTTGCCCACAGCTGTCCTTTCCCAGTTGAGGGGTTGGTGGTCCTATCCAGTGCCACAGGCTCACCCCAAACTAGACGCAACTGTGACTCCAAGTTCCTAGAGAACAACTTGGGCAAACGTCTTATTGTTTAGTCTCTCTGCTGCTTGGAGGACATGCAAGTCTTTACAACCTTGATTAGTGAGGGCAAGTGGAATGGGTTTAACCCACAGGTTCAGTCCCCCATCTTTTGATCATTCCTCAATCTGGAGGGAGAGGGGCAAGGATGGCTCTGGCTACTTCCTGCTGATAAGGGGTGTAGACCCAACAAGGGCTTGGAATGAAACTGGCTAGCACTCATTTGACAGTAGTTTCTTATTTCTGGTTTCAAGTTCACATTTTATCCCAATAAACAAATACCAACTATGTGCCAGCTGTCAAGGCACTCATAGACCCAAGATTGGTAACAAACCCCAAAGATATACTCTTGGGGGCACACAGAATGCCAGACATTGTCAACATTTAGGATTTTTAGAGGTTTTATCGAGGACATGGTCAAGCAGGGATTGTGTCCCACGTTTTTACGTGTTTTAGTGTCTCTATCATTATACATTTGGCTGAAAAACTTACATATTCAATATGGAAGAGACATAGGCTGGGAAAAGATGGTTTTTCCAATATTCTGACCAAATAGAACCTTGTCAGGGGTAGACACCGGGGTTTTTGTTTGTTTGTTTTAAATCTGAGGATCCGATGACAGGGAGAGAACAAAGTTTCAGCTTAGTCGAGGGAAAGACAGAGGACAGGTGATCAGCCTAATTGATAGGTTACATCTGAAGTCAGTGAGGTTAGGGATGATCAAAAAACTGGCCATCACAACCAAGGGGTCAGCATGATCAAGTACAGAAAGAGGCTTCCGATGACAGACCCACTGCTAGAGAGATTACCTACTTTTGCCAAAGTAGGATAAATCTAGACACCAAGTTGTCCTTGCAAGCCTGGGGGATTAGAAACAAAGGACTAACACAGGAAAAGATCATTCTAGGAAGTTACTTAAATTGCCTTCTGAAGAGTTTGACTTTACCAAGCCCACTCACTTTGATTTCTTTCTCGCAGCTTCTGAAAAGCAACTTACGATCTGTCTGGATTCACCTGGCCCCTGGGAGAACTCAGTGTCAGGGTCTGGAACCAGCCCAGATTTAGATGACCCTGGTCCTGGTTTTTGTGCAGCATGGTTTCCGTTTCCCATCTATTTCTCATAAGATCCAGTCCATCAAGGATGGAGCCGGTCTTCTGGATGTTTATCCTCCAGGATTTCAGTCTACAGCGTCACAGTGTCCTCCTTTAAAAGCTTCATTCAAAGGGTTTTGCTATGAGTCCAAAGTTAGGGATCCAGATGTGTCAGAAGCCAACCATTCCCAGGAACGTACGCAGTTGTCTTGGTGGGAACTGCAACTCTGGCTACAGCTTCCCTGGCTTCAGGGAGCAGCTCTCTGTCCTTGAGTTCAAAACCCCCAAATATTTAACATAGTGCCAAAAAATCTGCATTTTTCCTGCATGTGCTCCAGAACCAGAGTGCACATGACCCCAAGGGGGCATGCACCTGACCCCGAGTGGTGGGGTACACATGCACGAACCTCAAGTCTGCCTCCAGAAGGTAGGGGCTTGGGGTATTTATGGGATCAGGAATAAAGAGGCACAGCGTTCTGAGGCTTGGGCAGTGTGGGCGACATGGGGAAAAGTGATTGCGAAAAGGTGTCGGAATTGTCCTTCTGCGCAGGCGTAACTAGGCTACAGGCTCCACACGTTCACAAAGTCACCAGCGGATACGTGCGCAGGCCCAGTTGCGGGGTCGGTGGTTCTCTCCCGTTTCGTCGGCTCAGCCCAAACTAGACACAGCTGACTCCAAGTTCCTGGAGAACAGCTCCAGAAAACCTATTACTGTTTAGGCTCTGTGCAGCTTGGAGGATGCCTAAGTCTTAAAATGACCTTGCAGCAGGTGAAATGGATTTGACTCATTACCCATGATTTCAGTTTGAAAATCAAACTGAGAAATGTGGCTGTGATCCTTGACTTATAATGAGGTTTTAAAAATGAGACTGAGCACAGGAATAAAGCCGGCCAGGAAGCGTTTGATTCTTCATGATTATTTTTTTTCCTTTGAATTACTTTTTAATGTTATTTTTTTATTGAAGTATAGTTGATTTATAGTGTGTTAGTTCCAGGTGTACAGCAAAGTGATTCAGTTATACGTGTATATATACATATACATACATATATATGTATATGTATATATTCTTTTTCAGATTATTTTCCCTTATAGGTTATTACAAAATATTGAGTATAATTCTGTGTTATATAGTAGGCCCTTGTTGGTTATCTATTTTATATACAGTAGTGTGTATATGTTAATCCCAAACTCCTAATTTATCCCTCTCCACCCCTTTCCCTTTGGTAACCATAAGTTTGTTTTCTATGTCTGTGGGTCTATTTCTGTTTTCTAAATAAGTTCTTTTGTATCACTTTTTTTAGATTCCACATATAAGCGATATCATATGAAATTTGTCTTTGTCTGGGTTAATTCACTTAGTATAATAATCTGTAGGTCCATCCATGTTGCTGCAAATGGCATTATTTTATTCTTTTTGATGGCTGAGTAATATTCCATTTTATAAATATACCATATCCTCTGGTGGGCAGGGCCATGACAGGGGGTGTGTCTAGTAGTGGCTGTGGACTCAGGAAGTCTTCAGACAACCTGTCTGCTAATGGGTGGGGCTCTGTTCCTACCCAGTTGGTTTTTGGCCTGAGGTGTCCCAGCACCTCAGGCCAAAGGTCCATTGTCCGATTTGCTGCCCAAATGCTTCAAGGCTGTTCTCCATGGGAAAGGCTCAGGGAACAGGTGCGATGCTCTCCTGGGATGAATTTCCCACACTTGGCAACTGCCTGTCTGGCTGGCTGTGACCTTGGACCCTGGCAGAGGTGGAATGGGGGTCCAGGGTCCCTCCCTGGAATCCCCCAGGGCCACCCCTAGCTTTCAGATTCCTAGAAGGTTCTAGATTTGTGGCCCCAGCTTGCACAGAGCATTACCCCGTTGTAGCCTGGGCACAACCTTTGGGCCACAGCCTGGTTCCCTGTACCTGGCTGGACACCTGGGATTGGAGGGGGCCACAGGCATCATGAGGACTGTGATTTGCTGGGAAGGTGGCAGGAGTGAGGCTCCTTATGGTGACAAATCTGGGACAAGGAGCCTTAACTATCTTTCTGCATGGAGATGTACACCTATACAAATATCCCATTTCCCCATCATACCCATCATTCCTGGAAGGTAGCCTTGACTACGTTGGGATCACAGTCTTTAATATTGAAAAGTATGCTGTCAGAAATGCAAGTAAATAATCATAACCTTTTGGCTAGGCCTGTGGTATTTTTCTTTCAATTTTCCTTTTAGGATTCCACATGCCTAATATTTTAAGCACAAATATCTTTACTAGCTTCTTACAATAGAAAACAACAGTAACATTCTTTTGAATCCTTACTATGTATTAGACACATTATGTTGGGTGCTATTACTATCCCCATTTTACAGATGAGGAAACTGAGTCTTAGGTTAAGTCACTTGCCTGAGGACAGGTTCCTATTAAGTTGCTGAGTCAGGATTCGGAACAAATTCTGTCTAAACAGCTGCTCCTAATTCCTACTCAGTGAAAAAGAGGAGTATAGTTTAACACGGTTCTCTGGTGTTCATGAGAAGGAATTATCCCTAAATACTACTAAACTCTTAGAACACTCTTATTTCTCTGTACAAGTGTGGTGTGACTGATTGGTGGTGATAGTCATTAGTCTATGTTTCTCTCATGAGTGAATCTGATCTATTAAATGGCTTGAGTATGGAGGACTTAGTCTCTTTCTCCTCCCTTCTTCACCTGGACTGGAGGGAGGCAGTGACCTGTGTCCCCAAAATTCAACTTTGCTTCAGGTGGGCAAAATCAGAAATGCAGGGTAGGTCTCAGCAAACTAACTTTAGCTCAAACTAAGACAAATCCTCCAACCTAACTACTACTGAAAACCAGAAAATAGCTTGGTTTTCCATTCTCCTGACTCCTTTGTCTTACTTTTCTATTGATTCAGAAATAGTCCAGGAGATACATGCTATTTTGTAACCTATTGCTGTATAACAAATCACTCTAGAATTTGGTGGCTTAAAAATAAAAACAATCATGTTTTTGGCTCATAAATTTACAAGTTGGGTAGAATTTAGCAGGGTGGGCTCATCACAATCCCATGAAGCATCAGTAGCCCAACTGGTCTGGGGGATACGTTTTCAAGATGGCTCACTTACAAGGCTGTCAAGTTGGTGGGGGTGTCAGCTGGGAGTTTATCTGGGGCTGTTGGCCAGGGGCCACTCCCTGGGGCTGATTGGGCTTCCTCACAGCATGACGGCTGAATTTCAAAAGCAAGCGCTCAAAGAGGCCCAGATGGAAGCTGCAAGAGTTCTTATCAACCAGCCTGAGAAGTCCCAGAATATTCCTCTACAGCATTCTATGATCAAGCAAATCTCTAAGGTGAGCCCAGATTTAAGAGGAGAAATGCCATCTTTCAGTAGAAGGAGAAGTAAAATAATTTGCACCCATTGTTAATCTATCATAGATGCTATTGACTGAACTTTTTCTAGAAGTCCAATGCCCTGAAAGGTAAAACTATATAGAGTAAAATATGAAACATATAAGAAAACAGAAATCATACCGCAGCTTGCTAGTTTTTCTGAAAAGTTTAAGAACAGACAAAAAATATTAAAAGTCTGTTTCTAAATCCCGATAGTCTTCAGCTTTATGGATACTAACTAATTCATGAAAGAATCCAGCAACCAAGAAGAATTAAATTTTCCAGGGTCTCATCAGACATCAATATAAAACTGATTTTCTGTCGTTAAACTATTTACTGCCTGATTTCCAATGTCTAACTTGTTCCTAAACAGAACTGTAACCAGAATGATTTAAAAGTTGTTTCTCATCTGCTAAGTATTTTTCCATTCATTTGCTGTTCTTTCCAAAATCCATTAGGGAAAAGAAAAAACTGACACCCTAAACTTGAAGATGCCACTTCAATGACCTAAATTGAAGAGGCTGAACCAGGTAATCAAAAGATTCTCTGAACTCCTGCTTTCTTACAACTTCAGCTAACTCCAGCATTATTATCAAAAATTTTCACCAGACATTAAACAGAATTAGAAAGAATAGGTCATGCCCTCCCAATGTGGGACAGGTGGATGCTCTGAGTTACTACTACTATTTGTCTATTTTGTTATTATAAACATTCACTACCATTGGCCATAAAATTAGAGGTGCATGTGTGTGGTTTATAAAGGTTATAAGTAGTTGAAGATCTACTGGGTCTTCTTTTAATAGATTTGTGAGAGATTCAAGGTGAGGTCATTATCGCAAAGGTTTCTTTTGATGTGGGAAAGAAAAAAATGTGGGTGCTTATTCTTTAACTTTGTAAAGTGCAGGAACACAAAACTTGGCCATGTGAAGTTTATGTAGTCACTAGAGGAAGATTCTGTTCAATGTCAGCTTTTTAATAGCAGAAAGGAAATATTTTTACAAGGGGAAATCACAAGATCTGTTTGGGAGCTCTAAGGTAATCTGGGAGACATCTCACAAGTTCTTTACTACCTAAAAATGTTAGGACTCAAAGGTCTCAGTCCCTTTCCCACTTTTATTATGGATGCATTTTATTATATAAAAGAACTTTAATATTCATCAATGCCAAATATACCAACTAAGAACCAAGAGAAAGAAAAATATTGTGATACTTTACTGTTTATTTCACTTAAAAGCAGAATTAGCAATAGAGAGAATAAGGGAGGAGGGGGGAGGAAGGATGAAAGGGAGGGAGGGAGGAAAGAAGAAAGCAAAACTTATCAGAGACCAAACTCAGTGAAAGGTATGGCAAATGAAAGATGGCTTCAAAATCTTTGACTTTCTCCTCCATTAACACAAGGAGTCTACATCCCGTCGCTTGAAGGTGGACTGACCCGCAAATACTTTAAGCAATTGAGTATGGTGGCTTCCCTGTTTTCCCTCTTGGGGTCCTGAGGTACCACGAAAGAAGTCCAGTCTAGTCTTCTGGAGACAGAGGTCATGTAGAGGGGAGCTGACGCACCTGATATGTGAGTGGAGAAGCCATCTTGGCTGTCAGCCTGCAGAAGATTCCAGCCCCAGCTGTCCTCAGACTATAATCCCATGAAAGGTGATGAGCAAGAACTGTCCAGCTTAGTCTATTCAATCCACAGAACCATGAGAGATACTAACAAAGTATTGTTGAAACCACTAAAATTGAGGGTAGTTTGGTACCCAGGAGTACATAAGAAGAACAAGGCATCTTGTGGGGAGAGAGAGGACATTATATCAAGAGAAAACCATAATTCAAAAAGGTATGTGCACCCCAATGTTCATTGCAGCACTATTTACATTAGCCAGGTCATAGAAGCAACCTAAATGCCCATCAACAGACAAATGGATAAAGAAGATGTGGTACATATATACAATGGAATATTACTCAGCCATAAAAAGGAATGAAATTGGGTCATTTGTAGAGACGTGGATGGACCTAGAGACTGTCATACAGAGTGAAGTAAGTCAGAAAGAGAAAAACAAATATCATATATAATGCATATATGTGGAATCTAGAAAAATGGTACAAGGTTTGCAAGGCAGACACAAGTAGAGACACAGATGTAGAGAACAAATGTATGGACACCAAGGGGGGAAAGGGGGGGCGGGTGTGGTGGGATGAACTAGGAGACTGGGATTGACATATATACACTAATATGTATAACATAGATAACTAATAAGAACCTGCTGTATGAAAAAATAAATAAAATTAAATTTAAAAAATAAACAAAAAAAAAGAGAGAAAACAAAGAGTGAAGATGCAGGCTAGCCTTGTCAAAATGTAGCATCAAGGTCATCTGGAGCCTTTAACTCTTGGATCTTCCTTCTAACTGCAGGTTTCTATCTGAAATGCTTTGAGTAGATCTTCTTCAACTGCACAATGCAGAGAGAGAACCCAACCAACCAACCAACTGTCCACAAGAGACTGTGACCACCAACAGTGAATCACATTTTTCTGGCCTCCTTTGGTTAGGCCAAAATGGTTTGGAGATTTTTTTTCCCCCTGATATTTCCCTATAAAAGTCTAGTGTGCCCCTGCAAATACACTCATTAAAGTCTCAGGATTCAATTTACATAATTGAGGCAGTCCAGCTAATTTTAGGAAAATTACAACTTTGTGAAAAATAACTGTTATACAGTAACTATGGCAAAGATGTTCTGCTTTGTGTCAGACACAATGAAATCAGTAGGTTTAAAAATTAAGAACAAGCGCCCCTAAGCTCTCAATGTCATTTCAAAAGTGAGAGAGAGCTGTTAAGAAACAGCTTTGCATGTTAATCACAGAGCTCGGGAACGTTCTGTGTTAAGATATATGATTTTTCAACCTTGTTAAAAGAAATATTGAAAGAGGGAAATTGATTTTTTTTCCCAGAAAATTTGCCTGTCACACTCCAAGATAAGTTACTGTTATGTGTGTCCATTAAATAAGTTTATTATATGAAAAGTCACACTCTAGGAAAAAAAGTTCAGTCAGCATTGACTTCAGCTAGGATTTATACAATCTTTTAATTCAGGGAATCAAGGTTAACTGAGTTGATTCTCATTAATGTGCAACTGAACTAGTTATGGAACAAAGAGCGTACGGAATAGTAACAAGTTATAACTGCATTTGGGAAATTGTGTTGGTCGCCTCAGAGAGGGATTCTTGGAAATACTATATTCACAGAAAGAGTAAATAAATGTACTGCTATTATATGTGCTGAATGGTAAATTAGCATGCAATGTTTGGTAGAAGAAATCAGTGAGAGAATGAGATAATTTTTTAAAGTAAAAGAAAACATTTATCCTAAAGGTTTTCAAACTTTTCCCAAGAAGTGCTGTATTCCACTGAGATATTTGGGGATGGAGAGAGGGAAAGGAAGTCTGAGTGTGTGGTTTCTACTCCCTAAATAGCTCCACATCAATCCATCACCCTTTCAGCCACAGCTCTGCCTTTATGTGTTTTCTGTACTGAAATGATCATAAAATTGCATTTGAGAAACTAGCTCAGAGCCTAAATAGGGTCCTAGATAGGTTCCCTCAGAAGCTGACCCGGAAGTGATTCCTAAAAAGCACCAGCACATCGGTGGCAAAGTAAGAGGATGGAGGTGAAAAACTGCTATCTCAGGAAAGTACATTTGGAAGAATTTAGCCTGAACTGATAAGCTTCCAAATGCAAAATCTTGAGTGTGAAGGAAACCCCTGATTCGAGTTTTCAGACCATTTTCCCCTTAAAAATAACAAATATAATAATTTTTTTTGGGGGGGGTGGCATTCTCATGAAGTTTCTGGGGTTTATTCAGGAGCACTAGACTCATAAAGTATTGGTTAATTCACTCCAAATTGAGTTTACTACTAGCTAAAGCCAAGCATAATCTCAAATGATATATAATATCTTTTCACTTGACAACAAACTTTAGTTCAATGATGTGCTTATTTAGAACCAAAATTAATTACAGAAGCCAAACTGCAATAGAAACGGAAGATACATATATCTTTAAAAAATACATCTATATATTTCCAGCTCCTTTGAGTCTCTATTCTCATCTTTAAAACAGTGATAAGAGTATCTTATAGAATCATTGCAAAGATAAGATAATGCATGCAAAATGTTTCGCACAAAGCTTAGATGTATGTGTTCAATGTGATAGCTTTTACCATTATTATTAATCACCATTATTGCAAAAAAATAGAGGAACTGGAGAAAACTGAGCATTAAATGATGATATAATTTACCCATTTATAAGCATCCCTCAATGGTAAAGAATTAATACTATTCTTGATAAAAATAGTTCATAAAATACTATCTTATAGAAATGTACACATTTAGCTTTTGCTTAATTATATTAGGTTCACATTTTCCTTATCCTTTGACATTTTACTTAACCCATGACTGCCACTACCTCTTATCCCTAAGAGGGATACCTAGGAAGGTGAAACGTCTAAATCAGCAGTCCTCATCAAAGAATAATAGACTATCTAATCTAGGGATACTTAGCCTCACACAACTTTTATGAAGTCCATAAGAATGTGAAATTATGGAAAAAAATTTGTGTGAAAGTTTATTACCTGGGAAAAGTGGGTCATTATTGGAGGGTCTATGACTCTCAAAAAAGTTAAGAACCATTGATCCCACTCTGATTGTACAGTTGAAGAAATAGGACGAAAGAACTGGAGTCACTTACTCAAGGTCATACACTTAGCTAGTGATAGAATTGTGAGTAGGGCTGAAGATGTTCTTATTCCTGGTCCTTGATGATCTGGGCAGAGATTCTGATTTTTTTTTCTTTTTTTTTTTTTGGCCGTGCCACACAGCTTGTAGGATCTTAGTTCCCCCACCAGGGATTGAACCCTGGCCCTCGGTAGTGAGCGCATGGAGTCCTAACCGCTGGACCGCCAGGGAATTCCTGAGATTCCAATGACACTAGATAGAGGATGGTCAAGGAAAAGATGGCAGATCCCAACAGAGATGGATCTTGTCAAATTTGCTGGACAGCATAATGGCTCACTGTCCACGTACGGGAGTAGTCAACCCAGACCAGATGTCAGTTCCATCATTTTGTTGACTGAATTTGGGCATGTTACTTATTTTATATGAGCCTATATTACCTCACCTATAATACAGTTATAAAAATTGCTTATAGTCAGGATTTAGTGAGGATTAAATGAAATAATATGCAAAAAGCAACCAGAACAATGCTTGGTAAATAATAAATAGAAGTTATTATTGTGGTTGTTTTACCTCATCTTCCTTTTCTATAAAGTTTCCTTTGCCCCAGCCAGCTCAGTTCCTCCAAATTCCTTCTATTCTTTCTTCCTACAAACAGCTATTTTAGGGATATAATTCAATGAGCATTTGCACAACAATGTTTAAAAGACTGATACCTTCTCCTGAAGATCTCCTTTTAACTCATGAAAAATCGCCCCAAGCCAAGGCATAAAGCCAGGGATGGAACTGCAGCTTCAACAATATGATAAGAGAGGAATTTATTACTTTATTTTTCAATGGACGAGGAGAATTCCTAAGCTTCCCTTCCAGAAATCACACTTGTTGGTGGATACCTTCTCCCACTACTTGATATGACCATGTACCCAGTGACAAGTAAAAAGAAGCAGAGCATCCCTGGCCAAAAGCCTTTTCCTGAAATCCCCTTAAAAAACAGGAAGCCTCTGAGCCAGGCTGATGAAGTCCATGCCACAGCAGATGCGACTCACATACCTGAATCCTCCCCAGCCTAAATAATTCATTACCGCAGTAAAACAGCAATTCCCTCAGTCAATGCTGAATACCATAGCTATTTGCTCATTGCAAAATATTACCATCTCAAAGAAATAACAGATGATTTGTCCTCCATATGCTTGACATCCTTGCCCAGTTTGTCTACAAACAGATCTCTACAGGTTTTATAATTCCAACCATATTTATTTTAATCTTTTTTTGCAAATTAATTTTTTCTGTCTTTTAGAATTCAAATATAACTGCTGGTATTGGGACAAAAACTGAAAGATTCCTTTTTTTACCCTCTCTTTGGTTTCAGTGTGTATCTGATGTACAGGTATTCTTTACTCTGTAATTCAATGAACAATAAGCAAAAGCCACATGAATTATATGACGGTTCCTAAAAATAAGTTAGTAGCAGATTATCAGCTCCTTTTTACAAAAATTCTTATTATGTATGCAGTGTGTTCTTACTCACTAATCCTTCTGAATTCATGGGGCACAAGTTAGCAAAACCTTGTAACATATGGTTTTAGGCCTTTATACATAGCTTACCTCTTGCTGATGTTTTTTGAATATAACTAGACCCAGGAGACAAGAGGCAGAGGGGGGAGACAGGGGTTGCTAAGAACTCTTTCTGGATAAAGTATTAACAGAACTAAAGTGCTGTAGTTGGATACAAATCCTCATGTTTCCCCCTCAAGCATTAAACTGTTTGATTTCCCATCTATCCAAGGTTGATTAGTGTTAGGAGACTTATTCGGGGATAATTCAATTGCCAGATTCAAATGCCTGTGTTATCTAAACTAGTATTGCACTAGCACTGTTGCCGTTATGAATTAAAAAAAAAAAAAAATGAGCCTTATCCTCCTCCTTAGGGTAGAAAAGTTTGAAAAGTACTGGGAAGAAGAAGCAGCAGAAATGGCATTATTCCTGGTGTTTTCTACCTTTAAAAGAGGTTGTGGACTGCACTGCTTAACAGCCTCCAAAATGAATATCTGCTGCTTATCACTTTTTAATGCATCTGATATATTGGGTATTTTAAATAACAGGAACATTCGCATTATGATCCTTCAGACAGCTAGTATGACATGCAAACTAATTTTCTCATTAAAGTACAATCACAAGAAAAGGAAAGCATGATCTACTGGGGCAAACACAAATGCTCTGTTTTCTAGCAATCTCTTAACCAGACAGGATAAGCAATACTCACAGCCCGCAACCCAGAGTCACTGCAAGATTCTACTTCTTTTTAAAGTTTAAAACGTGTCCGGTAGTTTATCGATTTAAAAAGAAAATAAAGTACTGATGGACATTTCCTCAACCTCTCTGTCACTGACCTCAGTCTAGTGCATCTCTTGCAGCAGAAGAGGCATTCTTAATTCCCAGGGTGCAAACACCTCCCAAACCCTCCCACGCTATCCTGGATCCCCACTGTTACATCATCAATAGCTTCTTCTCTGCTCCTTCCTACATCTAAACCTACACAAGGATTCATGTTTCCCATGTCACTTAACTAAAACCCTTTACCCTTCTCCCCCTCACTTCTCTTCACTGCCACATTTCAGTGATTCATCTCTAAATCCAAATGGTTGCACCAGGACTTCCTTGGAGGTCCAGTGGTTAAGAATCTGTGCTTTCACGGCAGGGGCCGCGGATTCGATCCCTGGTCTGGAACGAAGATCCCACATGCTGCACAGCATGGCCAAACAAAGAAACAAACAAACAAATGGTTGCGCCATTTCACATGTTTCCTGCATCTCTAATGTCTTTCCCAGCAACGTCCCCACATTTTTTAACCTGCAGTTGAAGCATCCCCTCACTTACCTTCTGCACACTCACCCTCTGGCTTAGCAGACTTTGGCCCATCCCTCTTTTGTGTCACCACTGTGCTTGGGTAGTGTCCTCATTTTGGCATCACATGGCACATCAAAGGACTGTGACATAAACTGCTGTCTCCCAATATCCATTCCCCGCCCCTTTCTTTTCTGCAGAAATGTAACTTGTGGAACTCAAAAGAAGAGAAGGAAGTATTATGTCATGAAATGAATAAGTGAAGAGAGATAGATCTAAGAATAATATCCTTTAATAAATTAGAGGTGAAAAGAACAAGTGCTGCATCTTTTGGAACTAAAGAGTGAGGAGATACTCCTGGCAGGCTAAGAGAATGAGAAGAGGGTGATATGGGGAAATAACTCAGAGACTGAGGAAAGATTATTTTTTCACACTTGAAATGAAATTAATTATACTAATAAATTCCAGGATATCTAACCTTCTTTGTATTCCCAGATGTGACTGACTTCATTGCTCTGTACTGTTCTTTTAGTAAATACATTCCTTTAAAATATAAGTGGATGGGACTTCCCTGGTGGCACAGTGGTTAAGAATCCTCCTGCCAATGCAGGGGACACGGGTTCGAGCCCTGGTCCGGGAAGATCCCACATGCCATGGAGCAACTAAGGCCGAGCACCACAACTACTGAGCCTGCGCTCTAGAGCCCACGAGCCACAACTACTGAAGCCCGCATGCCACACCTACTGAAGCCCACGTGCCTAGAGCCCGTGCTCCGCAACAAGAGAAGCCACCGCAGTGAGAAGCCCGCGCACCACAAGGAAGAGTATCCCCCGCTTGCCTCAACTAGAGAAAGCCTGTGTGCAGCAATGAAGACCCAATGCAGCCAAAAATAAATAAATGTAGAAATATATATATATATAAGTGGATGTAATTTGTGCCGAGTCTTTTTAGAATTTTTACTGCAGCATCCTAAGTAAGACTGTCCTTTGTTTTGCTATTTTTGTTAGGTTCTGGTTTAGTGTTAGGCTTCTTTCATAAAATATGTTGTTGGAAGTCTTCCTCATTTGTCTGTGTTCTGGAATGGTTTAAATTTTTGTCCTTCAATGACAATGAACTTGTCTATGCAATTGTTTGAGACTGTCATCTTTGGGGAGGTTCTTAAAATCTCTTCTTCCTTTTAGGGTTATTGATCTATTCAGAGTTTTAACCCTTCCTTGAATCAAGTTTGAGAAATTTCATTATCCTAGAAATTCATCAAATGTATAAAGACTTGCAAATTTCTTAACAAATAGTGTGTATACATAAAATCAGTTGTAAAAATGTTTTAAATCCCGTATGCTAACACATATATATGGAATCTAAAAAAAAAAAAAAAAAAAGCTTCTGATAAACCTAGGAGTAGGACAGGAATAAAGACGCAGATATAGAGAATGGACTTGAGGACACGGGGAGGGGGAAGGGTAAGCTGGGATGAAGTCAGAGAGTAGCATGGACATATATACACTACCAAATGTAAAATAGATAGCTAGTGGGAAGCAGCTGCACAGCACAGGGAGATCAGCTCCATGCTTTGTGACCACCTAGAGGGGTGGGATAGGGAGGGTGGGAGGGAGACGCAAGATAAATAAATAAATAAATAAATAAATAAATAAAATATTTAATTTCCTGGCTATTTATAGTTGTAGTCTATGATGAAGCTTAATGCTGGGGTTTTTTTTTTTTTTCTTATTATTTTATCTCCTTTCCATTCTGGCCACAGGATAATCTTTCAGCCCAGGGCCTTTGTACTTGTTACTCCAGAGAGTTCAGCCCAACACCTTTCATGAACTCTTTAGTTCAATTCCTCCTGTTTGGCACTATAACATCACATATCAGTTAAAAATTACTTTTAGTTGCAATTATTTGATTAACTATGTCTTCACTATAGAGACTATATCATATATTATTCTTTCCTAGATACTTTTTTTTTCTGGATGGCTGTTTACAGCAATAGTCTTTATCATTAAAGATTTAAATTTTTAGTATCGTATTTAAAGGTCAATTTCTTTTCACAATTTTGACTGGAAGGTAGTGAGCTATTTTACATCCACACACACAGTTATTTTTTTCTTTAAATTAAAAAAATGTGTAATATGGTCCCTTTAAGTATTTTTGTATTCACTTGTTCTTTCCTCTATATGTGGAACACCAATTATTTATTAAAGCATTTTTATTTTCTTTCATTGACTTCCACATTGTGGGAGCACTTTTCAGTTTTATCAACTGAGTCAATAATCTGGTCTTCCGCTGTTTGCTGCCTCGGGGTGAATTCTAACTCTGCCATTTTATTATTAATTCTTTTTACAATCCTTCCTTATATAATACATCTCCTTTTTATCAGCTCACGTTATTACCCTTTATCTTTTTATAGATTGTTCTCTTTTTCAAGATGACCATTCTGTCTTGTCCTCTTTTTTTTTTAAATCTAATTCCACTTTTATCTAGAGCCGAGTTTCTCAAGCTCAACACCAATGACATTTTTTTTAAAATAAATTTATTTATTTATTTATTTTTGGCTGCATTGGGTTGTCATTGCTGCACGTGGGCTTTCTCTAGTTGCAGCCAGCAGGGGCTACTCTTTGTTGCAGTGCGCAGGCTTCACATTGCGGTGGGTTCTCCTGTTGCAGAGCACAGGCTCTAGGCGCATGGGCTTCAGTAGCTGTGACACGCGGGCTCAGTAGTTGTGGCTCACAGGCTCTAGAGCGCAGGCTCAGTAGTTGTGACACATGGGCTTAGTTGCTCCACAGCATGTGGGATCTTCCCGGACCAGGTCTCAAACCCATGTTCCCTGCACTGGCAGGTGGATTCTTAACCACTGCATCACCAGGGAAGTCCCTGTCTTGTCCTCTTTTAAGTCACCAATTTAAAAAGATTTTTCTGGATCTTAGATAATGTGCAGAGGTATGATTTTACTCTGAAGCTTCTGAAACATACACTTTTTTCTTGTTTCTCAAAGCCTATGCAACAAAATCTAACTCATTCTTTGTAATAGCCTCATAATATTCCTTAGTATGGATGTGCCATATTATAATCTCTCTTTTAAATTCTCATACTAATGTATTTCAGGTTATCTATAGGGCTTGTTTGTGTTGGTTTGGTTTGGTTTGGTTTTTTTGCCCCTTCAAACAATGCTGTAATAAAACTTCTTGCAGGAGTTTTAAATAGAATACATTCTATCCTTTTCCTTTGCCTATTTTGACAGTTTATCAGTTGCTTCTGCATTGTATGGTTCTGTTTTGCAACACGTCTAAACATCTTTTCATATGTTTACTCCACAGTTTTCATTTTCTTTTTCATGAGTTGTTTGTTCATATTATTTTCTTTATTTTTTTTTTCTCAGATATTTGTAGGAATTATCTGGACATTAGGAATATTAACTCCTTGTTTGTTACAAATATTGCAAATATTTTCTCCAGCCTATAAATGGTCTCAATTCTTTCTTATGTTATTTTCTAATATGAAAATTTTTATTAATATGTAGTCAAATTTGCCAATCCATTTCTATGTAGTTCTGGGTTTCCCAGCTCATTCAGAATATCTCTCCCACCCTAAGTTTATAAAAACATTTTTTCCTAAAGTGTTGAATGATTTTATTGTTTTACTTTTTACACTCGGTTCTTTAATTAATCTGGAATATATTTAAAATAAGCTATGAGGTAGAAATCCAACATTGTTCTATCATTTTTGACTGAATTTAAAAGGCATCCTTGTCATATATTAAGGCCTCATCCTGTTTAAATCTATTCCCAGGTTCCCTTCTCTGTTCCAATGATCTATTCTTCTGTTATTATCCAACCATTAGACTATTTTGATTTTAGGAAATTGTGCAAAAACTTAACATATCATATTTAGCACATTTATTCTTTCATACGAATTTTTAAATGGTGTTTTCCAGTTTGAAAAAAAATTGAGATTCTGAATGAAATTGCATTAACGATGTGTAATTCGAGAATAAATTACAATTTTATGGTATTTTATTTTCCTACCTGGGAATGACTCCCCAAGATTTATTATTTTGTAGAGTCAAATGTATTATTTAAATATTGATTACATCAAACATATTGTTTTGTAACTTGCTTTTTTTCATTAAACAGCATATTCTAAATACTTTTCATGTCACTGAATATTTTTAAACAATTATACAGGCTTCAGGGTATTAAAATATAAGGATATGTTCTTATGATAAAAAGACTTCATTGAATCTCTACGTTTTCATTTTGTTTTTATAAATAGCATTATATTTTATTATTATAGCTAACACTGCACATTGAACAACCTTATAGATAAATCTCTGCTCACATCTATGATTTATTTTTATAATGAAAAGCAAGTCGTGTTCAACACAGAAACCATGAAAAGCACAGAAAATCCCAATGGAAGAAAAAAAATCTCCAAAGTTTAGTTGGGAACACATCTTCTAAAGATAATTGCATAATGAGGATCTGTTGTATGTCTTTTTAGTATTCTCTCCCTTCTCTCTCCATCTGCATGTGTGTAGAGTTATAAAAACAATATTGAATTGCATACAGGATAGTTTTTTTTTTTTTACCTTATATTGTGAATGTGTCAATCTGTTTTCCAATGGTTTTTATGTCTGTTTTAATGTTCATGTCTTATGTGCCCCCAAATTATCTCAGCCCCAAATGTCCCCTGACCCTTAATGCCCTGCTCAGTCTCAGCCACTGCACTGGTAAATGATTCTATGGGGACCAACCAGCCACATGCCCAGAGTCTCTGGCTCCTCCCACCATTTCCAAACTTGGATAAAGCACACCCAGTTCATGGAGTCTGGCTTCCCTGTTGGCTGAAGAAAGAGTCAAGGACACAACCCAGAAGTTTAGGAAAGTTAACTCCCTGACCAATGACCTTTGACCATGGGTAAAAGGGAGACTGATTGGGGTCAAGAGAGAAATTCTTTCTCAAATCTGAAGGCAAGCCATGGCTAGTGCAGGAACGTCACTTTGCACTTGCTTTTTATCCTTCTTTGCCTCACTCCTTTTTGCCTCAGGCTTGCTGCCCTGGAAGTACACCTTTCAATAAGGATTAGCACTTGAACCTGGTCTCAGTATCTCTTTTCTGTGGACCCCAGGCAAAGCACCGGGATAATATTGTATCACAAGGCTATTGTAACTTAGTAATTAATCTTCCACTGATAAACATTCAGGTGTTTCCAAATATTGCTTATTACAAATAATGCTGTTATAATATACTTACACAAATATATTTACACATAATTCTGACTATTTTCTAAGGATAAATTAATAGACATAGAACTTCTGGAAAGTGGTATAAGCATTTTTAAGGATAAAGAAACTTTTAAAAAGTCACATTTAAGTTCTTTGACTCTAGACTGAATGAGTCAGCAAGGAAATTAGCTGGGAATTGCTGTATACACAATTTGAAATGGGTATATTTTTTAGTTTAATGTGTTAACATTTAGAAACTATACAGTCAGTTCTGAGATCATTCTCTAGCTCCTGCCTCATTAAGAAATGGGAAATGAGTTGTAATGTCTGTAAGAGTCTCCAATATGTTTAGTGGGGTTTCTGCATTTTCCAGATAGCCCATATCTTATTTGTACAGGTATACTTTCTTCTTTCAGGAATCTTGTTTTCTTTAAGCACATAGCTTTTGCTTATGTACTTGTTTCATTTATACTTCTGAATCTTTTTGGAATATGTTCAGAAAACAACAACAGCAAATGAGTTTTGCTTCTTTCCAATATACACAGAAAAATCCTAGATGCTACCCTACCTAGTTCATGAGAATATCTGTGTGATACTGTAACTCATTATTTCTCCATAACTCTTTTCTAAGAGGGTACAAAGTGATAACAAGGGTCCAAGAATTTACATGTGCTCTCAGCACTGTCCATGATAGACTGAATCAATAATACACATATGCTATTTGGTGCCATTCTGATATGTATTTTCTCAGAGGATGGTTACTAAAAGTATCATTATGCCAGGAAGGTATATGAAGTTTGAGGAGTTTGAGTATCCTCGTATTTGAAGCCAAGAAACCACTATTCTAACTCCAGCCCTGGGTTCCATGTTTGCAAGATTTCAAATTCCACCTGTGACCAGCATCCTGCATGTTGTGGCAAAGGGGGGGGAAATTTTTTAAACGTTTTTGATCAGAATATTTGCTTTCTCCTTGAATTTAAAACTGGAAAGCACATGCCCCAAAGCACTTTTCTAGTGCATATCTAGTCTGTGTACCCCAAGTACCATTTAGTGGTTATAAGTTGAGCTCCAGCATCAAAATCCTTGTGTTCAAATTCTGGCCCCACCACTATGTGGCTTTGGCAAATTGCCTAGCATTGCTATTTTTTCATCTTCTCTTCTATAAAATTGGGATAATAGCCATATCTATTTCATTGAATTAATGTGAGAATTGAATGTGTTAATATATGTGACTCAGAAGAGTGCCTGGCACACAGTATGCATAGAGTAAAATAAAAACTACAGTAAAAATAAAAATAAATTATTATTTAATAATTTTATGCCCAATACCTTATTGATAACCTGGATAACACTGACTTAAATTATGTGAACTTATACCTCCCTCCCATATTTCAAAAGACTTCCAAGGAAAAAGATAAGAGAGGAAAAGCATTCATACTAATTCAGTACCGAACATGTTCCAAACACCCCACTATTACGCAGGGCTCTTCCTAAGTCTGTTCATTTTGAATATGCCACATGGTATCATTATATATTTAGGAAAATGCATCCATATTCCATGTTATCTCATTTTTTGGCATTTAAAAGTGACAGGACTTATATAATTGTGGCCTTAAAATCAGTCTCAATGTCAATTTTCTAGTTTTTCAATTTATAACTTGAAGAGAAAAAATATTTTACACGTCAATCATCTTAAAAGGCCCTTACAAATTATATAGGTTGTAGGCACTCTATCTACAGTATCTAATAGATAATTTGGCCCTCTTTTACACATCTCATCTTTATAGCCAAAATAAAAATGTTTGTTCTGCTGATGAAGAAACTGAGGCTTAGAGAGCTTAGGAATCTTTACCAACTCCACCGTGGAAAAGCATTAAACCTAGAGTTGGTCAAGATCAGAAGCACTTTCTCCATCTCCCATGGTCTCCAGAGTTCTCATCTTTCTCAGCTCACGGTGGGACATAGGGCTCTGCTTGGGCCCCTAGAACTAAACACAAAGACCTCAGGGTTCCTTCTCCCCAAGAATGCAGCCCTGAAACAGAACACTCCAGTTCTAAATGCTTTTTGGCAGAAGGCCCAGGTTTCTGTAGCTTCATTTATTCTCTTGTCAGGCTGTCCATCAAGAATTAAAACTCCATGACTTCATGTGGCTGAAGCCCAAAACTGTTAACATTTCATTTTATCTTTGGTTTCAACACCCTTTTCTTTCTGTTCTTATCCATTAGATGTGTGTTTTACGTCTTGTCCTTTAAGTGTTAAACCCCTTTTCCCTCTTGATATCTTTTCCAGCTATTGGTCAGCCTGGCAATGAGAAATAGCCACATCTCTGAGTTGTTTGAAACAAATTCTGAAATCTGAGCCTATGGCTTGGGAATTGCACAGATAAAAGTCATGTGTTACCAGTATCAAAATATATCCTGATGAAATGTGTGGCACCTACATTTTGGTTGTCTGCCAACTTTTTCTAATGTACTAAAACTATGTCTCTTAGCTCTATAAAATGTTTAACCTGGAAAGAATATATTATATGCACAGAGAGGCTATGGGTGATCCATAAATTCACTGATGCAACATAATTTTAGCCATCAAAGATTTGGATAGGTCTAGGGATATAATAACACCTAATATTTATCAAGGACTTTACAATGCCAAGCATAATTCAAAGTACTTTGCATGTTAGTCCTCTAAACGAAGCTAGGAAGTCTAATCCCCATGTTAGAGGGGAAACTGAGGCATAGAGAGATGAAGTAAGTTGTCTAAAGTCCCAAAGCTAGTAGGTGGTAAAGCAGAAATGTGAACCCAGGAAGTCCAGCACCAGCACTCACAGCCTTAAGCACTAGGAATAGTATCTGTCCCATCCAAAAGGGGATTTTAAGGGAGGAAAGACCCATGTGAAAGAGATGCTGATATAATGATGGAGGTGAAAATAGAGAAGAAAGCATTTCTTCTTCTGCCATCCAAGTCTCTGGACTCATATCTGAGCCTACAGCAAAAACTGTAGGACATTCTCCTGAGGGATTCAGTGTGACTTCAGAGACAAATTATTCTATTTGAAGGCAGAAGAAGAGATAGAGAAGAAGATATTTCTCCAGTTAGGGGCAGAAAATAAATAATGACATTTGGTGGCATATGGAGCACTAGGACACAGAATCCTTTGTATAGATATTGGAATTTTCATACATATACCATGAGCAATGGCAGCCTTGGTCATGATCAAGCAACTTCCAGAGAGAGTACATCACATTTGGGTATCAGAGCAAAAGAAGAATTAAGTATCCTATGCTATCTGGAGACCAGACTGCCAAACTGATGTGAGCACAGTGACTTGAACAGCAGGTGCCATGTGAGCAGTTATGGACTTGAGTCAGTGAACTTTAGATTATTATCCCTACATAATCCATATATAAACAAAGACTTGGGAAAACTCAGAATACTCATAAATAACTTCACTTATATCGCACAACTAGGGACAATTTTACCAGGACAAAAATATAAATTATAACCATGAGCATACTATATTAAAAAAATAGCCAAAATCAAGATTTAGAAATAAGGATAATAGGTTGTTTTCATTTGTTTCCACTTTTTTCATTGTTGTTTTGTCTCTTAATAAGTGTTTTGTCATTAACTAGAACTTCTTAGAAGACAACAAAGGCTTAATAAAATTAGGAGTATAAAAATACTGATGGAAAAAGGAAGGACCAATTCATAGAATGCCAGGATAACCCAGTATATCAACTGAGAACCACTACTTTAGACCATCTAAAGTTGGAGAGGGAGGAGATTTTGTTAGTTTTCTGGTTCAGATCTTAGAATGATTTCTATACCAACTTATCAAATTCCTGCAAGGAATACATGAAAGAGCAGTTAAGAAATGGTTGGAAAAAAAAAAAAAAAGAAATGGTTGGAAAATGTGACCCATAGTACAAATGCTAAGCATTAAAGTATATTATGACAGAAAAATTAGAAAGGAAAAGGAGAGAGTATCCATGTATTTAATTAATTGAGCACATTTGAGAGGCATGGGAAGGAGAAACAAGACCAGCAACTAGACCTCAAATTCTCCTAGACATATAACATAATTTATTGGTCTTATAGACAGACCCAACAACAAAGAGAATCATTAGAATTACAGTTCCACCATATGAAATTATAGTAGGCCCATCTGTGAAATCAATACAGAAAGATCAAAAGAAACAGTAGACATAACATCATAACATATCTTTTGTTTTGTAAAAATCCTTAGTAATTGAATCCTGGTAATTACTATGTCTCAAGATACCTTTTGCATCTTGCAGGATATTTTATCTGGAAGTCCCAATGATAAAGGCAAATGGCTCTTCTCTCACCCCTCCCACCATAATCTTAATTCAAAATTGGACAAGAGCAGTACAATTTTGTCATGTTGCATACTAGACTTTCTTGGAAAGATTATTTTAATGGAAGAATTGGATACATTAAAAATAATACCTACGTACATATAGGTATTATTCTCATTGCGGTGGCTTCTCTTGTTGTGGAGCACAGGCTCTAGGCACACAGGCTTCAGTAGTTGCAGCACACAGGCTCAGTAGCTGTGGCTCATAGGCCCTAGAGTGCTGTCTGAGTAGTTGTGGCTCAGGGGCTTAGTTGCTCTGAGGCATTTGGGATCTTCCCGGACCAGGGCTCAAACGCATGTCACCTACATTGGCAGGCGGATTCTTAACCACTGCACCACCAAGGAAGTCCCTGGCTGGAGCATTTAATCCATTCACATTTAAGGTAATTATCAATATGTATGTTCCTATGACCATTTTCTTAATTGTTTTATGTTGGTTGTTGTAGGTCCTTTTCTTCTCTTGTGTTTCCCACTTAGAGAAGTTCCTTTAGCATTTGTTGTAGAGCTGGTTCGGCAGTGCTGAATTCTCTTAGCTTTTGCTTGTCTGTAAAGCTTTTGATTTCTCCATCGAATCTGAATGAGATCCTTGTTGGGTAGAGTAATCTTTGTTGTAGGTTCTTCCTTTTCATCACTTTAAATATGTCATGCCACTCTCTTCTGGCTTGTAGAGTTTCTGCTGAGAAATCAGCTGTTAACCTTATGGGAGTTCCCTTGTATATTATTTGTCATTTTTCCCTTACTGCTTTTAATAATTTTTCTTCGTCTTTAATTTTTGTCAATTTGATTACTATATGTCTCGGCATGTTTCTCCTTGGGTTTACCCTGCCTGGGACTCTCTGCACTTCCTGGACTTGGGTGGTTATTTCCATTCCCACGTTGGGGAAGTGTTCGACTATAATCTCTTCAAATATTTTCTCTGGTCCTTTCTCTCTAGCTGTGGCTCATAGGCCCTAGAGTGCTGTCTGAGTAGTTGTGGCTCAGGGGCTTAGTTGCTCTGAGGCATTTGGGATCTTCCCGGACCAGGGCTCAAACGCATGTCACCTACATTGGCAGGCGGATTCTTAACCACTGCACCACCAAGGAAGTCCCTGGCTGGAGCATTTAATCCATTCACATTTAAGGTAATTATCAATATGTATGTTCCTATGACCATTTTCTTAATTGTTTTATGTTGGTTGTTGTAGGTCCTTTTCTTCTCTTGTGTTTCCCACTTAGAGAAGTTCCTTTAGCATTTGTTGTAGAGCTGGTTCGGCAGTGCTGAATTCTCTTAGCTTTTGCTTGTCTGTAAAGCTTTTGATTTCTCCATCGAATCTGAATGAGATCCTTGTTGGGTAGAGTAATCTTTGTTGTAGGTTCTTCCTTTTCATCACTTTAAATATGTCATGCCACTCTCTTCTGGCTTGTAGAGTTTCTGCTGAGAAATCAGCTGTTAACCTTATGGGAGTTCCCTTGTATATTATTTGTCATTTTTCCCTTACTGCTTTTAATAATTTTTCTTCGTCTTTAATTTTTGTCAATTTGATTACTATATGTCTCGGCATGTTTCTCCTTGGGTTTACCCTGCCTGGGACTCTCTGCACTTCCTGGACTTGGGTGGTTATTTCCATTCCCACGTTGGGGAAGTGTTCGACTATAATCTCTTCAAATATTTTCTCTGGTCCTTTCTCTCTCTCTTCTCCTTCTGGGACCCCTATAATGCAAATGTTGGTGCATTTAACGTTGTCCCAGAGGTCTCTTAGGCTATCTTCATTTCTTTTCATTCTTTTTTCTTTATTCTGTTCCGTGGCAGGGAATTCTACCATTCTGTCTTGCAGGTCACTTATCCGTTCTTCTGCTTCAGTTATTCTGCTATTGATTCCTTCTAGTGTATTTTTCATTTCAGTTATTGTATTGTTCATCTCCGTTTGTTTGTTCTTTAATTCTTCTAGGTGTTTGTTCTTTAATTCCACTAGGTCTTTGTTAAACATTTCTTGCATCTTCTTGATCTTTGCCTCCGTTCCTTTTCCGAGGTCCTGGATCATCTTCACTATCATTATTCTGAATTCTTTTTCTGGAAGGTTGCCTATCTCCACTTCATTTAGTTGTTTTTCTGGGGTTTTATCTTTTTCCTTCATCTGGTACCTAGTCCCCTGCCTTTTCATTTTGTCTATCTTTCTGTGAATGTGGTTTTCATTCCACAGGCTGCAGGACTGTAGTTTCTTCTTGTTTCTGCTGTCTGCTCTCTGGTGGATGAGGCTATCTAAGAGACTTGTACAAGATTTCTGATGGGAGGGACTGGTGGTGGGTAGAGTTGGGTATTGCTCTGGTGGGCAGAGCTCAGTAAAATTTTAATCCACCTGTCTATTGATGGGTGGGGCTGAGTTCCCTTCCTGTTGGTTGTTTGGCCTGAGGTGACCCAGCACTGGAGGCTACAGGCTCTTTGGATGGGCCAATGGCCCACCATTAGCCCCACCAAATGACTCCAGGAGGGCTCATGCCAAGGAGTACTTCCCAGGACTTCTGCTGCCAGTGTCCTTGTCCCCACGGTGAGCCAGAGCCACCCCCCACCTCTGCAGGAGACCCTCCAACACTAGCAGGTAGGTCTGGTTCAGTCTCCTGTGGGGTCACTGCTCCTTCCCCCTGGTCCTGATGCACACACTACTCTGTGTGTGCCCTCCAAAGGTGGAGTCTCTGTTTCTCCCAGTCCTGTTGAAGTCCTGCAATCAAGTCCTGCTAGCCTTCAAAGTCTGGTTCTCTGGGAATTCCTCTTCCTGTTGTCGAACCCCCAGGTTGGGAAGCCTGATGTGGGGCTCAGAACCTTTACTCCAGTGGGTGGACTTCTGTGGTATAACTGTTCTCCAGTTTGTGTCATCCACCCAGTGGTTATGGGATTTGATTTTAATGTGATTGCGCCCCTCTTACCATCTCATTGTGGCTTCTCCTTTGTCTTTGGATGCGAGATATCTTTTTTGGTGAGTTCCAGTGTCTTCCTTTTGATGATTGTTCAGCAGTTAGTTGTGATTCTGGTGCTCTCACGAGAGGAAGTGAGCATATGTCCTCCTACTCTGCCATCTTGAACCAATCTCCCAAAATTCAACATATTTTCATAATAAATCTCTCAATAAATTGAATATAGAAGGAACACATCCCAACATAATAAAAGTCTATATGACAGGCCCACAGCTAACATCATCCTCAATGGTGAAAGGTTGAAAACTCCCTCGAAGATCAGGAACAAGACAAAGGTGCCCACTCTCACCAGTTCTATTACATAGTACCTGAGATCCTAGCCAGAGCAATCAGGCAATAAAAAAATAAAATTAAAGGCATCTAAGTCAGAAAGGAAGAAGTAAAACTGTCTATTTGCAGAGAACATGATCTTATATATAGAAAACCCTAAAGACATGACCAAGAAACAGTTAGAATTAATAAACAAATTCAGTAAAGTTACAGGATACAAAAAACAAGACAGAAAAATCAGTTACATTTCTATACTCTAACAACAAACTATATGAAAAAGAAATAAAGAATCCTTATTACAATAGTACCAAAAACAACAAAATACTTTGGAATAAATTTAAACAAGGAGGTAAAAGATTAATACTCTGAAAAGTAGAAGGCTTTAATAAAAGAAATTGAAGAAGACACAAGTAAATGAAAAGATATCACTTGTTCATGGATTGGAAGAATTAATATTATTAAGACGTCCATTCCACCTGAAGCAATCTACAGAGTTAATGCAATCTCTACCAGGATTCCAATGGCATTTTTTACATAAATAGAAAAAGTAATCCTAAATTCATATGGAACCACATAAGACTGAATATTCAAAGCAATCTTGAGAAAAAAGTATAAAGCTAGAAGCATCACACTACACTGATTTTAAACTATACTATAAACCTAAAGTAATCAAAACAGTATGGTAGTACTCCATATAAACAGGCACATAGGCCAATGGAACAGAATAGAGACCTCAGAAATGAACCCACACATACATGGTCAACTAAATATTTGACAAGGGAGCCAATGGGAAAGGAATAGTCTCTTCAACAAATGGTGCTGGGAAAACTGGATATTCACATGCAAAAGAATGAACCTGAACCCCTATCTTACACATCACTCACAAAAACTGACTGAAAATGAATTATAGACTTAAATGTAAAACCTAAAACCATAAAACTCCTAGATGAAAACATAGGGAAGAAGCTCCTGGACACTGGTCTTGGCAATGATTTTTTGGTTATGACACCAAAAAATGCAAGCAATAAAAGAAAAAATAAACAAGTTGTACTACATCAAACTAAAAAGCTTCTGCACAGCAAAGGAAATCATCAACAAAATGAAAAAGTAATCTGTGAAATGAGAGAAAATATTTGCAAACCATATATCTAATAAGATATTAATATACAAAGTATATAGGGAACTCATACAACTCAATGGCAAAAAAACAAGTAATCCAATTTAAAAATGGGCAGAGAACCTGAATAGATATGTTTCCAATACAAATGGCCAATAGTACATGAAAAGGTGCTCAACATCACTAATCCTGAGGTAATTGCAAATCAAAACCACAATTAGATATTACCTGACACCTGTTAGAAAGGCTTTTATCAAAAAGATAAGAGAGAATAAGTACTGGTGAATGTGTGGAGAAAAGAGAACACTTGTGCATTGTTGGTGGGATATAAACTGGTGCAGCCACCATGGAAAACAGTAAAGAGGTAATTCAAAAAATTAAAAATAGAACTACCATATGATCTATCAATTCCACTTCTAGGTGTATATATGAAGGAAATGAAATCACTATCTCAAAGAGACATCTACCTCCCCATGTTCATTGCTGCATTATTTATAATAGCCAAGACATGGTGTCCACTGACAAATGAATGGATTTTTAGAAGATCTACGTATCTATCTATCTACACACACAAACAATGGTATATCATTCAGCAATAAAAGAGAAGGAAATTCTGTCATTTGCCACAACACGAATGGACATCAAAGGCACTATGCTAAGCAAAATAAGTCATATAGAGAAAGACAAATACTGTATGATCTCACTTATATGTATAATCTAAAAAACTAAACTCAAAAAACAGAGTAGACTGGTGATTGCCAAGGGCAGTGGAATAGAGGAAATGGATGAAGGTGGTCAAAGAGTACAAACTTTCAGTTATAGAATGAATAAGTTCTGGAGATATAATGTGTAGTATGGTGACCACAGTTAATATAATATATAATTAACATAATACTGTACTGTATACTTGAAAGTTACTAAGAGAGTAAACCTTAAAATTTCTTACCATACACGCAAAAAATTGTAATTCTGTGAGGTAATGAATATGTTAACTAACCTTATATGGCAATAATTCTCAATATAGATATATAACAAATCATCACATTGTACACCTTAAACTTATACAATGCTATATGTCAATGAAATCTCAATAAAGCTGGAAAAAAATTTTTAAAGAATGAAAAGGCAACCTTCAGAATGAAAGAAAATATCTGCAAACCATATAACTGATAAGGGGTTAATATCCAAAATATATTAGGAACTCATACAACTAAATAGCAATAAAAGAAAATAACCTAATTAAAAAATGGGCAAAGGAGTTGAACAGATATTTCTCCAAAGACATACAAATGGCCAGCAAGAGATGAAAAGATGCTGAACAACACTAACCACAGGGGAAGTGCAAATCAAAATGACATTAAGATACCACTTCACACCTATGAGGATGGCTATTATAAAAAAAAAAAAAGATAACAAGTGTTGGTAAGGATGTGGAGAAACTGGAATCCTTGTACACTGTTGGTGAGAATACAATATTGTGCAACAGCTATGGAAAATAGTATGGAGATTCCTCAAAAGAATTAAAACAGAACTAACATACAATCCAGCAATTTCATTTCTAGATATATATCTATAAGAATTCAAAACAGGATCTTGAAGAGATATTGGCACTCCCATGTTCTTTGCAGTATTATTCAAAATAGCCAAGATATGGAAATAACCTAAGTGACCATCGATGGATGAATGGAAAAACTATGGTATGCTTAAAATGGAATGTTATTCAGTCTTAAAAAAGAAGAAAATCCTGCCATATGACACAACATGGATGAATCTGGATGACACTGTGTTCATGGAAATAAGTCCATCACAGAAGGACAAACAGTGCAAGATTCCACTTACATGAGTATCTAAAATAAACAAACTCATAGAAGCAGAGAGTAAAATGGTGGTTGCTAGGGGCTGGGGGAGAGAGAAATGGTGGGCCATGTTTCAATGGATATAGTTTCAGTTATGCAAGACTATAAGATGAATAAGTTCTAGAGAGCCAATGTACAACACATTGCCCATAGTTAACAATAGTGTATTGTGCACTTAAAAAAATGTATCAGGCTTCCCTGGTGGAGCAGTGGTTGCACGTCCGCCTGCCGATGCAGGGGAACCGGGTTCGCGCCCCGGTCTGGGAGGATCCCACATGCCGCGGAGCGGCTGGGCCCGTGAGCCATGGCCGCTGGGCCTGCGCGTCCGGAGCCTGTGCCCCGCAACGGGAGAGGCCGCAGCAGAGGGAGGCCCGCATACCACAAAAAAAAAAAAAAAAAAAATGTATCAAGAGGATAGATCACGTTAAGTGTTCTTACCACAAAAACAAAACCAAAAATGAACAGGCACAAGGAAACTTTTGGCAGTGATGGATATGCTTATTATCTTAGTTGTGGTGATGGTTCATGCGTGTGTATGTATATGTCCAAATTCATTAAAGTTGTATATGCCGAATATGTGTAGTTTTTTGTACATGAATTATACCTTAGTAAAGCTGTTAAATAAAATAGAGATAAATAAATTTCAAATAATGAATAAATCTCTAGCAACATTTGTCAAGAGAAAATATGATGAGGCAAAAACAAGCAGACATACAAAAGTATATAGAAATCCAAAGAGAGCACAGAACACTAGAATGAGAATTATCTAAATAGCTATATACTAATAAATTTAAAATATTTAAACTGTTTCATGAAATAGACAAAGTCCTTGAAAATATAATTTCAAAAATTAATTCAAGAAGAACTAGAAAACACAAATAGCCCTATAACCATTAATATCCAACATATATAAACAGCTTACACAACTCAACACCAAAAAAAACCAAACAACCCAATTAAAAAATGGGCAGAAGAACTGAATAGATGTTTTTCAAAGAGGAAATGCAGACGGCCAACAGGCACATAAAAAGATGCTCAACATTGCTAATCATCAGGGACATGTAAATCAAAACCCACAATGAGATATCACCTCACACCTGTCAGAATGGCTATCATCAAAAAGAACACAAATAACAAATGTTAGCGAGGATGTGGAGAAAAGAGAACCCTCATACACTGTTGGTGGGAATGTAAACTGGTGCAGCCACTGTGGAAAACAGTCCAGAGCTTTCTCAAAAAGCTAAAAATAGAACGACCATATGACCCAGCAATTCCACTGCTTGGTATATATCCAGAAAAAAAAAAGAAGAAAACAAAAACACTAATTTGAAAAAATACATGTACCTCAATGTTCATAGCAGCATTATTCACAATTGCCAAGATATGGAAGCAACCTAAGTGTCCATCAACAGATGAATGGATAAAGACGATATGGTAAAATATGTACGATGGAATACTACTCAACCATAAAAAAGAATGAAATTTTGCCATTTGCAGCAACATGGATGAACTTGGAGGGCATTATGCTAAGTGAAATAAGTCAGACAGAGAAAGACAAATACTGTATGACATCACGTATATGTGGAATCTAAAAAGTAAAACAAACAAGTGAATATAACAAAAAAGAAGTAGACTCACAGATATAATAGGGAACAAACTAGTGGTTACCAGTGGGGAAAGGGGAGTTAGGGGAAATATAGGGGTGGAGAAATGGGAGGTACAAACTACTCGGTGTAAGATAGGCTCAAGGATGTATCGCACTACATGGGGAATATAGTCAGTATTTTGTAATAACTGTAAATGGAGTGTAAACTTTAAAAATTGTATAAAGATTTTAATAACCATTAAAAATTAAATCAGTATTTTAAAATACCATATCCAGATGGTTTTACAGGGCAATTCTACTATTTATAGGACATATAACACTGATTTTTTTCTTTTATTTATTTAACACAGTGCTCGGCAAGTTCTAAGCACTTTTCTGAGTGTGTTTCATATTGTGTTTTCATATAGCCTTTATTAAATCTTCATAACAATCCTGTAAGGTAGGTGTTGTACTTATTCACAATTTATAGGGGAGAAGATTTAAACACAGACAAGTTAAGGAATCTTCTAAAGGTTATACAGTTATTAAGTGACACAGATGGACACAAAACCAGGTAATGCAGCTGCAAAGACTGAGCTCTTCACCACCACACTACTGTCTCCTTGCTAAGAAAATCACCAAACTGTATATAAAGACATACACCTAAAAGCTCAGTACAGAATTTTTATGCCAGTAAAACATTGGATACAAGCTAAACTGGCAATCACAGGAAAACAGTTAAACAAATTATGAACCATATGATGAATTACTATTCAATTATTTTAAATCTTTTTTTAAGAGTGCTCAACGAAACAGAAAACACATATTATGTTAAGGGAAAGTAACAAGACGTAAAATTTTAAGCTTTTATTCATTTATATAAATATAAATCCATATTTCCAAGTATAGGAGTATTTTAAAATTAAGAAAGATTATCTGCCAAAACACTAAAAGAATTATCTCTGAATGGCAGAAATAGGAACTTCAAAGATTTTCTTATTTATATTTTTCTGAATTATTCCATATATTACCTACACATTTTTAGAATTAATAGTTTGTGGAAGTGTTCTTAATGCTTTATACTAGATAAGAAATTCATATTTTTTAAATTAATCTAATTCCCAGCCTAGCATTTATTCTACTGGAAATACAGGGTTGAGAAGAATGCTGTTTTATTAACTATGGTCTAGAATTGAGGAGTTATTTATCTTGTTCATTCTAGTTTTAAACAATAAATAGACTCAAAATAACATCAAAATAAATGAACTATATATTTTAAAAATTACATTCCCTCCTAAGCAACACCATTTCCAATGAATAGAAAAGCTGAATATACATAGTGTTAAGTTAGCAGACACTACTCCTCATTAAAGAATCTCTTATTCTTGTCAATAAAATAATTAAGTAAATGAGACACTAGCTGGTTGAACAAATATGAATACGTAACTTTTAAACACTATCATTCCAAATGATAGATGTAGAAGGAATTAAAGAAACAGACAGTTACCATTAGAACACCAAAATGATAACTGCTGCAGGCAAAATCCTCTAATGGATGAGAAACTTTAAAGATAAATAGGATATTTGCATGGCTTAAGAGTACCTCCCCTCAAATACTTATTTATTATGGGTGGTTTAACATATGTCCACAATTTGATGATCTTCCTTCCATAAGATGGAGCTTAATTCCCCTTTCCCTGAGTGTGAACTTATTGTGAACTTAGTGATTCCTTTGAATGAATGGAGTATGGAAAGGGAAAAATGATAACTCTGAAAGATGATAACTCTAAAGTAGAGAAACCTGGCACACACCTCTTTAACCCAAGTGACCTAATAAGCCATGTTGATATCACGTATCCTCTTATGTGATGGGTTGAGAAGGGCACATGATCTCCGTGACATTCTTGCCAGATTCCATAACCCCAGCCTAATCATGAAAAAAAGATCAGACAAAACCACATTGAGGGATGTTCTACAAAATACCTAACCAGTATTCTTCGATAGTGTCAAGCTCATGAAAAACAAGGAAAGACTGAGGAAGTGTCACAGACTGTAGGAAACCGAGACAAAACAACTAAATGTCCTGGAATGGATCTTGGATTAGAAGTAGTACATCTGTGGGAAAACTGATGACATCTCAGTAAGGTCTGTAGCTTAGTTGATGGATTATTCCAGTGTTAATTTCTCAGTTTTGATAAATGTACCATGGTTATGTAGAGCAAGCTGGTAAAGTGTATATGGGAATTCCCTGTACTACCTTTGAAATTCTTCTATAAATCTAAAATTATTTCATTTAAATAAGTTAAAAAAACTTCAACCAACAATGTAGAATATGCCCTACATCCAAATGAAGGGAAACTCTACCCACATTGCTGCTCATGCTGTAAACCTGGACATCAGGACACATTTTTCTGCCTTATCCCCAGACTCCGGCCTATTCTACCTTCAAAATAAATCCTCAGCTTTTCTCTGTCTCTACTGCTATCCCAATCTAATTCTCCATCGTTTATCCCCAGAACTACTACAGTGGTTTCTTCTAGTTCTCCCTATTCTCACCTGCCCTTCTTCCCAATCCTTTCACCATATAACAGCTAGAGCGATCTTTATAAAACACATATCTGTATGCCACTAATCTGCTTGAAGCACTTTAGTGGACTACCATAGCTCTTGGGCTGGGGTTCACTGTCCTAGCATGACCTATAAGACTCTGCCTAAGCCTGTCTTCCTCTCCAGTTTCATCTGGGACCACTCTTCTCCTCCTTCATAAAGCTCTTGACCGCATCATCCTCTACCCAGCTTGGCTAAAGCTCATTCCTCACTTCAGGCATTTTTGTATGCTGTCTCCTCTACCTGGATTCCCCCTCTTTTATCCTCCTCACCTTCCTTGCCTGGCTAACTTCTTATCCTTCATTTCTCTGTTCAAACATAACTTCATCAAGGAGGTCTTTAATGACACCAACCTCTGACTTTCTAGACCAGGGGCCCAGGAACCGGGCCGCACAGCAGGAGGTGAGCGACGGGCGAGCGAGCGAAGCTGCATCTGCCGCTCCCCATCGCTCGCGTTACCGCCTGAACCATCCGCCCCCACCCCGTCCGTGGAAAAATTGTCTTCCAGAAAACCAGTCCCTGGTGCCAAAAAAGTTGGGGACTGCGGTTCTAGACTACCCGATGGCCATCTGCTACTATATGCTTTTGTCAGCTATAATTTCACAGACAAGTCTCTTAAATTTTCTCTGCTTCAGTTTCCTAATCTCTAAAACAGAAACTGCATAAAGTTAGTCAAACAATAGGTAACATGTACGGATCACTTAGAATGTGCCAGGCACTAGATTTAATCTCACCACAGCCCTATCCTAGTGGATGAATGGCTGCTTTGTGATCAGCAGCCCAGCTCCTCCTTTCTTGGGATGTGAAGTACATCTGAGGAGCCTCACTTGACTCACATCACCTTGGACAGCTGCACCTGAAACACTCTTAAATGAATCTCCATAGTCATGAACTTGCAGAGCTAAACTTGCGAGACCTCACAGAAATGGCGGCTAGAGCTTACTTGAGGAACTGGACATCACCACATGTTCACTGTTTTGTGCTGACCACAGTGAGTGGATCTGTGAGTGAATAATTCAACACTCTTTATTTTAAGGAGTATTATATCACACCTTGTTGTCCTGTCTTATTTTGTGGCCAGCTCGCCTGATGTCTTCTCCAGGGTGTCCTGCTATGTCTCACTGGGAAGTGGCAGAACCGCTTCCTCTGTGGCTTCATCGTTTTATCTGTCAGAGGCTTGCTCCCAGCTATCTGTCCTTTCTCTCATCTCTGCTCTAAGCATTTACCTAATCCTCCTTTGGAAGTCTTTTCCTTCCCCCTTTGTGTCCTCTATTTCTAAACAGACATTTGTCTCAGGTCTTGTATTCTACCTCTTCATACCCACTTTGACATTTCTTGAAGATCTTCTTTGCATTATTCTGGTAAGAATCTCCTACCCTGTCCCATCTGGTCTCATCTCTCCATTAATTTCTCTTGATAAAACTTGACATGGGACAGTCTGTGCTCAACAAAAATCTATTTGTTCCCCTACATTTCCCAGCCTCCCTAGCAGTTAGGCTGTGGCGATATGATTAGTTCTGGTCAATGAATTATGAAGAGAAGGGACGTATGTTCCTTCTGGGCTAAGCCAGTTAAAGAGTTGCTGTGTTTCTCTCACTTTCTCTCTCCCTCTCGCTCTCCTGCTTTTGTTTTACCTCTAGTTCCAGCTCTAGCACTCTGCCCCAGCCCCAGAAATCCTGGGGACCAAGTATTCCAGACTGCATACCTACAAGATGGAGAAGAACCACCAAAACCATATACAATTTTGAGTGAAAAAAATCTACACTGTGCTAAGTCGATGAGATATTTGTGGGGGTTTTTTTGTTTCATTAAGAATTATTAATTACACTGTCTAAAATAACCTTCTTCCCCTCTTTTACCCTAGAAAAAGTGTGACAAAGCTTTGCTCCTGTGAATCCACCTCATCCCATTTTTCTCAAAATGAACTAACATCCCCCAGTTGCTTTTTGGCATACTTCCTATTCACCCTAAACTACCCTCTTTATCTTCCTTTATCTTTAGTGTTTACCACCATTGTAACTGAAAATCTGAGAAGAGAGTCCCTCTTACCATGCTGTCTGGGCCAGATTCTCTAGAAAATAAGAAAACAGTAGCCTAAAGCTACATATGAATGCTTTATTAGGAGAAGCAATCTAAGAGCAGCAAGTCTGAGGGAAAAGGGAAGTAAGGCAGAAATGTAGAAAATCAATCAAAAGGTGGCAGGTGGCTTAACCGGCCTTCACCAGGAAATCACAGCCAACTTCTCAGTCATGTCAGGCATCTCTGGAGAGGCTGAATGGAGCCACTGCGCGTGGAAACAACCTGAAGGGGTATGAAGGGCACAGAATCTATCTGCCAGCTTGTTCCTGTCAAAGTTTGCTTCGTATTTTCAGGTTGTGTAAAGTGACTGCCCTAGGCCAATTCTCATGCCCCAACATTTGGGTTTTATCTGAGACCAGAAGTGGTGGAAGGCACCGTATCTTCCAGGGTCCAGTCCATTCATCCAAGGTGTCAAAGTTCACGTCATCCCTGCCATGGCAGAGATTGTGCTGGAGCCTGGTTCTCACCCTGTAAGATATCGAGGGGTGCTAGAAGATGAGGAAACTATAGCAGCAGTGGCCAGGGCTCTCCCTCTAACAAACAGCCAAGACCCAGGGGACAGGTGGGGCTGAGCAAATATGGAGAGGAAAATAAACTGGATCAGGTACAGATGGCATAATTGTTTGGTCCCAACTGATGGGCCACATACTTTCTCATCTGTTTATTAGTCTCTACACCTAAGGGCTGCTAAAACTTCAGCTAAAGGGGGCTTTACTATACATAAAAATCCAAATGCCAAATGACAGGGAAGTCAAGTTGAAAAATTACAAGTGCAAAAAAGTGCCACCATGTAACTAATACCCTTTAAAGCACATTTAATCCAGATGCTCATTCATCCTCCACTCGAAACAAAACACAAGAGCCACAAAGCCAGCTGGAAAAGCTCTTTTCAAAATATATATCTTCAATGATACATAACTCAGCAAACTGTTTCATAAACACAAAGTCTCCAATGCAAATAGAGGGACATTTCAATTACCTCCTGGAGAAGGTTAACAGTTATCAACAATTTCAACATGACATTTCATTCAAAATTATCACTGGTTGTGAGCGCTGAGGGGCAGAAAAGCACCAGCCAGAGGTTCAGGAAGCCCCAGAGACGCAGGAAGCTCACTATTACGCCAACCACCGTAGCCCTGCAGCTGAAATGCCCTTCATGACGGTGTAATTTTTTGTTTTTGTTTTTCGTGGACTGATATCTGTATTTGGCAATGCCTATCTGTGTGAAAGAACATATTCAAAGATGAAATACATAAAATTTCATTACAGATCAACATTAACAGATAAACATTTGCAATTGATTTTTTATAGCTTTACTAAGAATACACATGCTGTGCAATTCATCCATTTTAAGTGTACAATCCAGTGCTTTTTAGTATATTCACAGAGTCGTGCAATGATTAGTAGTTTTAAACCATATATACCCGAGTGGCAGAGAAAGGGACAATCTGCTTGAGCAATCCTTTCAGCTGCCACTGTAGGCCACGTCCCATGCTTCTCTGTGGACCAGTGCAGTGAATTCAGGGAGATGTGGGATTTACTGCTCAGACTCCTGATTTCAAAATAGAAGGAAAGGCCTGGGCCCCTGCATGCCTCCCACTCTCATCCAGCAGGACAGTGATTAGCTGTGCTTTCTCTGAGCCAATCCCTTTTAATATCTTTATTGGCCTTTTTCCATATCCGAGTCTGAGCCAGGCTATGAGATAATGTTTGTGTGGGGTACATGAGCTGCTGCAAGGTCTGTGGTCACAGTGAGCTCAGGACCGTTAGAGGAGAACTGGTGTGATTTTAGCTGTGAAAAACATCTCAGTGACATGACAGACAGCAGAAGCTGTTATCAGTTTGGATTTGGTGGCATTCCATTCCAGCTTTGAGACCTCTGATAACACAAGATGTCTGTGTTCTCAGGGCATTTTCTGATGCCACAGAGCGAAAAAGGTGCTAACTGGTCCATGCCAAGCTTGGGTGGGGGAAGCAGATGCTTAGGTCCATGAAGTCTTCCCTGTCCTGGGACTGCTGATTCAAAAATCAATTGTCTGCATAAAACTAGAATGTGTTCACTACTTGCTATCTCAGTGTAAGTTTGGTTGTCAGGGGAAAAAAAGCATTTGTGACCTGTATGACCTTGGACAAGTTACTCAATAACTCTGGGGCTCAGTTTCCTTACCTCTAAAATAGGTTTAATCATAATTCTTACCTCACAAGATTGTTATTAAGATAAGTGAGTTACTATTTATAAAGTGTTTGCATATAGTAAGTGCCATATAAGAGTTCGATAAACAAATGAATGAGTGGATGAACGGAGGAGCTCTGTGCCTCCTTCCCATTCCAGGGGAAATAAATACCTCCACCTCCCCCATAAACCCTCAATTCTTCTCACCCTCCACATTGGGCCTATGCTAATAAGGACCCTTCAATTTACCTAAATGAAAGAATCATCTTCGTCCCAGAGTTGACAGTATTTCTGTGCCATGACTTGCGTATGTAGTGATCTAACAGGCATTCTGTTCCCCCTCGCCCTGACACCTGTATTTAGTTAAGACTAGGTCCACGTGATGCTGTCCTCCATATCCAAACCTAGAGAGTTTCTGGAAACACTCACTTCCTTAATAGATAGGCATTTAGATAATCCTAATTTGCAAGCAAACTGCAGAACTGGCATAGATTTGGTAATTACCAAATCATGACTGAATGAATGAAACCATTCTCTGACTTTGAGTTCCAATTCTGCTGACTGTGATTCTGCTTCACTGTGGTATCTACATGCCCATCTCACATAACTTTATGATAATTTACCATTCCCTCACCACCTCCCAGAATCATCTTCCACCCCAACTCCCATCCCAGGTTTTATGAGTTTCATGTGCTTGAGAATTTGTGCACAGTCATACCTGGCAGAGTGAGATCAACAGAACAAGACTTCCTGCTCCACCTCCCCAACTTCTGTCCTATTACCAAAGCTACCTTTAATGTTTTACATGAGGGTGGAGTGGTAACGGAGAGAAGACATATTATTTTTTCTCAAAAGAATAGTTGTGAATAATTCTGTAGCTTATTGCAAGGAGCCTCTCTTCTGTGAAGCAAAATAAATCACTTCTTCCTTTGTAGTCAACGTAGTCTTTTGTTTACACATTTATCACAATATTTAAATTTCCTATGGGAGATATGATTGTATCTTATTCAGTGTTGCATCCAATACAGCTAACACATCGTTTCATACTCAAATACTTGTTTGATGTATAGTTGGAAAAAGAGAGACAGTTATCTAACATATTTTCAAAAATTTATTTTTCTCCTTAGGTTTGATTTGTGGGAAATAATCCCTAGGCTTAAAATCACTGTATGAATTTTGTTAAACTGTGATGACATATTAATTTAAGAACCCTACTTCCTGGTCAGGCTCACAAAAACATTTTATTGAAGGGCAAAATAGGAGGAGTTTGAAGTGAGAAATACCTGGGTTCCCACCCCCAGCTTCACTATTTATTAGCTCTGTGAACCTTCTGCTCTTTGCTTTATTTGTCTTTAATATGAAGGTAAAGGCAATAACTCTTGCTTGAGTTTGCAGGGAATATAAAAGTCGACAAAAGATTCAACAAATGATGCTGGGACAACTGGTCATCAGCAAGCAGAAAATAATAATAATTTAGACACAGACCTTAAACCTTCACAAAAATTAACTCAAAATTGATCACAGACCTAAATGTAAAATATCATAGAAGATAACAAAGGAGAAATCATAGATGACTTTCAGTATGGCAATTACTTTGTAGATATGATAGCAAAGACACAATACATGAAAGAAATACTTGACAAGCTGGACTTCACTAAAATTAAAAATTTCTGCTCTGTGAATGACAATGTTAAGAGAACGAGAAAATAAGCCAGGCTGGTGGAATATATTTACAAAACACACATCTGACAAAGGACTGTTATCCAAAATATTAAAACACAGTGAGAAAACAAACAGGCCACATAAAAAGTGGGTTCAAAAGACCTGAACAGACATTTCACCAAAGAAGATATACAGATGTGAAATAAGTATATGAAAAGATGCTCCGCATCATATGTTATTAGAGAACTGCAAATTAAGACAATGAGATACCACCGCACACCTATTAGAATGGCCAAAATCCAGAACACTGACACCACCAAATGCTGACAAAGGTGTGAAACCACAGGAACTCTCATTCACTGCTGGTGGGAATGCAAAATGTACAAAATGGTACAGCCACTTCGGAAGACAGTTTAGTGGTTACTAAACATAACTCTTACCGTACCATCCAGTAATTGCACTTCGAGGTATTTACCCAAGGTACTGAAAACTCAGGTCCACACAAAAAACTTACACATGGATGATGCAGCTTTATTCAAAATTGCCAAAACTTGGAAGCAACCAAGATCTACTTCAGTAGGTGAACAGATAAACTGTGGTACATCATACAATGCAATATTATGCAGAGCTAAGAAGAAATGAGCTATCAAGCCATGAAAAAACACAGAGAGACCTTAAATGCATTATTACTAAGTGAAAATAGCCAACCTGAAAGTCTATGTACTGTAAGATTCCAACTTTATGACATTCTGGAAAAAGGCAAAACTATGGAGACAGTAAAAAGATCAGTGATTGCCAGGAGTCAGGGAAGAGGATGTATGGGGGTTTTTTAGAGCAGTGGAACTATTCTGTATGATACTACAACGGTAGATACATGTCACTATACATTTGTCCAAACCCATAGAATGTACAACACCAAGAGGGAATCCTAATGTACACCATGGACTTCGGGTGATAATAATGGGTCAGTGCACGTTCATGGATTGCAATAAATGTGCTGCTGCTGTGAGGAATGTCAATAACGGGGGAAGTTGTTTGCATTTGCGGGTATAGAGGGTATGTGGGAACTCTCTGTATTTTTTGCTCAATTTTGCCATGAACCTAAAACTGCTATTTAAAATAGTTTATTAATTAAAATAAAAACAGGCAACACATGTTAAACACAGGTAGCTTGAGACTGTGTTAGGAAGACAGTAGACAATTAATAGCAGCTGCTAGTATTTTATTTATTAATAATATTATTTTACCAAAGTCTCAAAATTATTAAGAATTTTTAGGGCTGAAGGTGCCACTTCACGGTGATATCAGTTGTGCCAAAGTCCACAACTAAAATTGCTTCAACAGCTACCAGACTTCTGTTGGTGCTAAAGCCACTTGCACCTGTCTCCTCAGCCCCACTCAGTGTGATCAACCCCTTTGGCTACTAATTAAATGGTTTCTTCGGTTTAAAACTTGTATACGGTAAAACCTGAAACAGAGCTAACTGGAAAGTATAAATTGAAAAACAAAAGTTCTCCCTGTACATCCTTAGTCCAATTCTCCAGAGTCAGATGCTAACACTATCTTGTGGCCCTCTATTTAAAAAAGGAAAAGGAAATAGAAAACCATAAAACAGCATTTATTTTATATATCTATTTTATTTACAGGTGGGACTACTAAATATACTATTTTCACCTTTTTCTAGCCGAATAATATACCTTGAGACTTTTCCAAATCAGCACATAGAAATCTTCACAAGACTACAAAGTATTTCTCTCACTGACTTGTAACTAAACTCCCAAACTATCAACATTTACTTGAAGCATTTTCTTTGGATGCTTGCGAAAGGAAGGAAGAGGATCTGAACTCCTCAGAGTGTAATATTCCTTGTCATTACTATTACTCTTTGAAGGTTATTAGAATGATTACAGTTAGAAATTAGATTTCCCAACTAAATAGGGTTCTCAGCAAAGATAGTGTTCGCATATATTTTGAATTAACAGAAGTGAAAAATCTATACGCTAGGTGAAGTAAATCAAAGACAAATACTGTATGATATCACTTATATATGGAATCTAAAATAAATACAACAAACTAGTGAATATAACAAAAAAGAAGTAGACTCAGATACAGAGAACAAACCAGTGGTTACCAGTGGGTGGGGGGTGGGAGAGCAGCATACAGGTAGGGGATTAAGAGGTACAAATTATAAGGTATAAAATAAGCTACAAGGATATATTGTACAACACGGGGAATATAGCCAATATTTTATAATAACTATAAATGGGGTACAACCTTTAAAAATTGTGAATCACTATATTGTACACCTGTAACATATAATATTGTACAGTAACTATACTTTAAAAAACAAAAAATCTAAAAAAAATTACTAAGAATTTTTAAATACTTATTTTAAAATAAGTATTGGGCACTGCAAAGACTTGAGAATTTTTCAGGCCAACATACCCACACATACGCACTACTGCTAATATGACAATGGTACCAAACAACTGAATCCTAATATTATATATCAGGCACCAAAATTTAATCAACATGCAAAAGCCACTGGCAGAATTAAGAATTATCATAAAGAAACCCTGAACAACCAATTTTAATGACCAGATAAGGAACTTATTTCCAGCCACCCACTTCAAGAAACTAGTCCTAGTCTACTGACACACGCAGTCTGGGCTGAAATAAACTCTTAATAATGAATAATCTCGCTATGAATATAATTCTGCTGAGCAGAAAATGGAGGATTATAGAACATTTCAGAAAGAATTCGTTTTCTCTTTTTCCCACTTCCTCACCCTTTCAGTTAATTTTCTATAAATACCATTTGATTGTTGCTGCCACCTTAAGGTATAAGAGGATGTGTACACAAGAGTAACAGAGTATTCGATACTGCCCCAAAGAAAATGCACGTGGGAGGGGCATCAGAGTATAGAAACAAAAGCACACAGGACTGACTGCTATTTTTATTAATAAGCCTTAGAGAAATCCATCTCTTAATGCTAGCTTCATTCATTCTGGAGTCTTAGGGTAAAGTGGCAAACATAGACCATGCAGTCATAATTTACACAAATGAGCCTGTGCACAATTACACACACACACACACACACACACACACACACACACTGCACTCCTTAGGCTCAGTAATGAATGTTCTAATAATTCTGAGTATTCCACACCCCAGTGCACAGAGTAAAAGCACAGATTTTCTTTTATTGTTAAGGGATATGTCAGCTAGATTAAGCAATTTGATCAGAAACTTTGAGGCAAAGTCTAGGAAATCATGGCTGTGGGCCCATAAAGCTGCCCTTGAGCTAACTGACCTGCTACGGAGGAAGGAAAGAAGGGAAGAGAAGAAAAGGAGGAGGGGAAAAAAGAAAATTCATTAATTTGTTCATTCATTAATATTATTGAGCACCTACGATGTGTCAGGCACTGTGCTAGAAGCTAGGGACACAAAGGTGACAGTCTCTGCCATCGAGAAGCTCAAAATCTCATGAGAATGACAGCCAAGCAGTGAAGGAATTCTTCCCAGCCAGACTCAGAGGAAGCTCCTTCATCTCTCTCTGGTTCCTACTACAGTAGGTACAGTGCCTGTGATGGTGTGATAATAGAAAGAACTCAGGCCAGGTGTTTGCAAAGACCTGGGTTTAAAATCCTCTCTCCATCCTTACTGTCTCACCTTGGCCAAATCTTTTAACTTGTCTGAGCTGTAGTTTCAGCTTCTGTAAAATGGGAATAAAAATCTACTTAGTAGCACTGTCTTGAGGTTGAGTAATTATAAGGAAGCACCAGGAGTCTTCTGGAACAAGGTCTTTGGTCTTTGATGCCCTCACTTGTACATGTCCCCAGTGGTCTGCCCCCTGTCTGCAGCCATAGCTTCACAAGCATCACCCTGGAACCCACCACACCACCAGGAAGGGAATCCTGGATCTCAGAGCCAGGCCCAATGCCAAACCTGTCCAAGGAGAGCATCCGGATCAATCCAACAGGCTTGCACTCTGTTTACCTCCATCTCTCCCAGAAGCACAAGCCTGGATGCTCATCCATTATCACCAGACTCTCCTTCCCTTTACTGCTCTGTACTTTCCCTAACTAGGCTCAACCTCACACTCTTTTCCTCTCTCCCACACCCACGGTGCCCTTGGAGATAGCCCACCTCTGTTCAGCAAAGATCCCTACACCCACTAGTTCTTCTCAGTTTGCTCCCTTCATCTCCTTGATGGACTGAGCTGTCCCCATGAACACAGCTTGCCAAGCATCCTTCTCACTTTTTCTCTTATCTTCCTTGTTTCTCAGGGTCACATCTTGATTTTAGACATACCTCTTATTGACCCTAACATCCTAGCCTTTTCAGCTCACTTGCTCAAATACCCACACTGAACAATTCCTCAGTCTTACTGATCCTGGTACGTTCTCATAACCAGTCTCTTCCACCTCTAACTTTCCTCCTTATTCAACTGTGAATATATGCTTTATCATTATAATCACTCTATTGCAATAATATAATCACTCATACTGTTTTCATCCCTTTCCTTCAGTCATATTTCCAGACAAAATCCTAGACATGCATGTTAAACCCTACTATCCACAATCTCTATGCCTGTATCTGAACAGACTGACGTTTGATGGAGAAAAGCATACATCTGCACTGATTGATGTCACCGCCAAGAAAGTGGATTCATTTCTCAAATAACCTCAATTTCCCATTCTGTGAGATGTCCACCTCTTCTCACCATCACCACTGTGCACAAATACCTCCCAACTGAACCTCCACTTGACCAGAGTGATCTTTAAAAAAAAAATAAACCAAACAAAATCATTCTCTTATTTAACCTTTGATAACTTCCCATTATACTTGGAATAAAACCCAAACTCACTGCTTCTAAGTCCCGTCTACCTCTTCATCCTCATACCCTTATATTCTCTCTCACTCATCTCCAATTATACTACCTAACTTTCAGTTCCTTAAACATGCCCAGCAATTCCCTGCTTCAGGCCCAAGCACGTGTTACTCCATTTGCCTGGAGAGCTCCTCCCTGGGTTTCCAGAGCCCCACTGTTCAGGTCTACCTCACAGGTCACCTTCTGAGGACCTTTGCAGGTCATCGTCTCTGATGCTGTTCCCTCCATTGTTACTCTCTGTCCCAGCACTCTGATTCCTTCACAGAACTTATCTCAGTCAAGCATACTTTATTTGTTAACATGTTTACTTTTAGTCTCCCTCACCTCTCTGTAAACTCCATAATGCCAGGTCCATACAGTGGTCTTGTCATTATTGACAGACAGTAGTTACTCAATACATATTTATTTTATTGAATGAATGAATGAATGTTGAATAAGTAAGGAGAGTCTTCAAAGAGAAACTGAATCAATTTCACAAATTTGCTAATGTGATTTTTGAAAACGAAGTTGGTTTCCATTTCAAATCTCTTCTAGAAAAAGGCAGGGCATAAGTATGTACTCAGTGCTTTTTAAACATTTTGGTCAAAGTATCCAGAAGGGGGTAAATATGTAAACCTGAGAGGTTATGGTCATAAACAGCTAGACTTTATGCTCTCCATGCTAATTCTTCAAATGATATTTTCAATTATCCATATTTAAAGTCAATGATCCAGAAAGAGTGAGCATGACATATTGTTTAGAGTTCCCTCCTGCCCACTGCAATAAACCTCTACTAGAAAAGCACAGGTAAATGTACATTGTATATGTTCACACCTCTTTTTTATTTAATTTAACCCATTTTTCTCTGAATCAGTGTCTAATGAATAATAAATGCCCTGCCCATATTCTCTTTTAGGAAACTTCAGCTCATGCCCAGCCCATGCTGAAGGGGCACCCAAATGGCTGTGTTTCCTATTACAAGAACTTTCTCCCTTTAGTTGTAGTTAATTGGTCAAGACATGGACCTCTGACACACAAAGAACCATCTTGAAGCAAGGCTAAGCCAATCAGATCCATTCTCTTAGTGGTGGACACAGGGCTCTGAGAAGTTGTAGAAGGTGAAGGCTGAGTCTGTGCCATGGAAATTCATGGCCACCTCCATGGATGTCAACAGTTATGCAGTGAGTAGAAAATCAGGGAAAGCCAGCCTGCTGAGAGAAACAGGAAATGAACAGGTGCATAAAATGAAAGCACCCACGAGACAGACAGGCTCAGGAGAGACAGGAGACAGGAGAAGCCTCGCTTTCCAGGTAAGTCTCCATGGACCCCAGCTGTTCTTCATTCCTAAATTCTCTTCATTCCCTAATATTGTTTCTCTGCCACTATTCGTTGTAGCCTTTCAATCGCCTCCTTTTAAATTTAACTTATCTGAGTGGGTTTCTGTTTCTCGATATTTAAAAAAATCCCACTAACACCTCTACCAAAAATTTAAAAATTAGAGGTGGCTTCCTTTTCAAAAAATCTGTGCTAAAAAAACTCTTTTTTTGAGGTCATGTAGACATCCCTTTGTCCTTTGAAAATAAATGCTTCTCTGCTTCTGCTAGGAGCGAGCAACTAGGACCCACAACTCATGGCCAAGTGACAACATATCCCAAGATCCATGGATTAAAGAAGTGCAATGGACTGTTTGTGTCCCCCAAAATTTATACACTGAAATCCTAACCTCCAATGTGATGGTATTTGGAAGTAAGACCTTTGGGAGGTAATTAGGTCATAGGGGTGGAGCCCTCGTGAATGGGATTAGTGCCCTGTAAGAAGAGACTAGAGAGCTAGCCAGCTCTCTTTCCACCATATGAGGATATGAGTGGAAATAAGGAGTCAGCAGTCTGCAGCCCCAAAGAGAGCCCTCACCACAACCCAAACACGCTGATACCCTGATCTCAGACTTCCAACCACCAGAACTATGAGAAATACATTTCTGTAGTTTATAAGCCACCCAATCTATGGTACTTTGTTACAGCAGCCTGAACAGATTAAGGCAGGGAGGAACCAGGGGTGGCAAAGTAGACCATCTTCTGGTCCAATTTCCCCAGCTGCTGGGCATGGCCTTCCAGACCACTCCTAGCAGAATTAAAGGGTTGGATTTTCCCCAGAAAGTGCCATAGAGCAAGAAGCACCACCTGAGAGAGGAATATAGACATTTGATATTAGCAAGAATGAACTGTGAAACTTAAGAACTTCTAAATTATCAATATATATATTTTTTAATTTGACAAACATGCTGTAAGAAAGATGTGATATTTTCTAACTATGGGAATTGTTATAAAATTGTTGTCATATAAAGAAGCGATCAAAAATATGCAGCCGGGGCTTCCCTGGTGGCGCAGTGGTTGGGAGTCCACCTGCCGATGCGGGGGATGAGGGTTCATGCCCCGGTCTGGGAAGATCCCACATGCCGCGGAGCGGTTGGGCCCGTGAGCCATGGCTGCTGAGTCTGCGCGTCCGGAGCCTGTGCCCCGCAACGGGAGAGGCCACAACAGTGAGAGGCCCGCATACCGCAAAAAAAAAAAAAAAGAAAAATATGCAGCCAAAATATATGCAAAAATACTTATTACAGAGATATATTAGGCAGATGCATATTATTAATAGTAAAAAGATTGTATATTTTGAATTTCATGATACTGACAGCATTTGTCATCCTTTTATAATTTTTAAATGTATAAGTTATGCTTTATCATTTTAAATAAATGTTCACTTCTGCACATCATTTTATATTCATAATTTGGTATTATTTTTCCTAATGATGATTTCCAAAGCTGCTTAGGTTTCAGACCCTATAACACCTGAATCCACCCATGTCCATATGTTACATATTAGGAAACTGAGGCTCAGAGAAGTTAGGAAAATAGCCTCAGGCAGGAGAGCTGAAAGAGGAGCCAGGATTTAAACTGAGGATGTCTGGACCACTGTGTGTTATATTCTCTTTTGATCTGCCATAAAATTTGATAATTACTGATATTCATTTCTAATGAGTTTAAAGTTTTTATACCCCTGTTTCCCTAACCAGAGTCTGAGCCCTTCAGTGTAGGGACTACAACATATCCATATTCACATCCCCAGCAATCACTTCAATAACATGCAGTAAAGTGCTCATTAAAAGTTTGATCAAAGGATGAATGCATAGGTGAATGAATGAATAATGAACCCTTTTTATTCCTGTTTTTCAGGTGCCCACTGATTCAGAGGAAGACCAGACAGTAACTGGCTGCCTAAAGAAAGAACCACGTAAGTCTTTGGACCTGTGACTCCCAATCCTTAGCTTGAGGGTTCCCAAGGAGTCAGGACTTTATTGCAGAAGCTTCCTATATGTGCTACACCATTTGTATTATAAATAAATCAGTGCATTATGCCCCTTCTGTGAAGGTGGGCAAGTTTTTCTGAAAATAAAAGCAGTTCCTTATATATGGAACAAGCTGGGAAGTACTAATTCTCACTAAAATCCAATACTTTTTCCTATCACTCAGAACTGGAGGGTCAGAATGAGATATAATAGTTTTGGAGTCTGGGGAAAGGAGATTGACACAAAAGGTAGAGGATGAACCACAATGTCAAGAAAAGTAGACAGTCCGGGACCAAGAGTAGAAGCCGGAGAGAGAAGAGAAAATTGGTCTCAAAATGGGAGGAAGCTTAGGCACAGCAGAAGCCAGTGGACAAAACAGACAGAAGGTACAGAATATGAGATAATACCTAGAAACATGTTTTAATATGAGATAATACCTAGAAACATGTTTTAAAGGGTTTGAAAGTGCTATTTTGTATACCACTATCATCCATGCCCGACCCCTCCCAGTCCTATTTCTTAGCAGCCTTTGCTGTGTCCAGAACTACTTGTCATGTGAACAGGGAGCAAATGGCACCACTCCCTTTCCAAGTACAGTTGGTCCTTTGTATATGTGGGTTCCATATCTGGGAAGCCAACCAACCACGGATGGATCCCCGGATGCAGAATTCATGGATATGGAGGCCCTACTGTTCTCCACCCCTTTATATAAGGGACTTGAGCATCCTCATATTTTGGTATCTGTAGGGGCTCCTGGAACCAAACCACCACGCATACAAAGGGATGACCCAGCCACAACTCCCCAGGACTCTTCTTTCAGACTCACCAGAAGGCATGTGAGACCGGAAGTTGAATCAGCCAAACACAGGGCAGGAGAAGCAAGTTTGGCACACAGCAAAGAGGAACCAGAGGAGAGGAAACCAGATTTCTGGCACCCAGTTCCCAGTCTGACTATTCCCAGTCTGACTATCTTCCTGCATCAACTAGCATTAAAATCAATCAGTGTAGAAAACAGTCAGTCCAGCATATTTCAGCTATATTCCCTAACACTGTGTGTGTGTGTGTGTGTGTGTGTGTGTGTGTGTGTGTGTGTGTGTGTTTATGTGGGGAAAATAGATAGAAATATGGTTAACTTGTGGTTCTTTTTGATTTGGAGTTTGAGGGATTTTCCAAGTAATGAAAAAGGCTGGCCACCTGGGGGCAAAGATATTCACTCAGTGAGCAGGAAAAAATATTGCTCAGAGAAAAATGAATTGAGAGCTCCCTGAGAAAGTACCTACTACTGAAGACAATTTCTCTCCTGGAATTATACAAAGCCCAGAGGATGAAGGCTAGAGAGCCCTCACCACAACCCAAACATGCTGACACCCTGATCTCAGACTTCCAACCACCAGAACTGTGAGAAATACATTTCTGTAGTTTATAAGCCACCCAATCTATGGTACTTTGTTACAGCAGCCTGAACAGATTAAGGCAGGGAGGAACCAGGGGTGGCAAAGTAGACCATCTTCTGGTCCAATTTCCCCAGCTGCTGGGCATGGCCTTCCAGACCACTCCTAGCAGAATTAAAGGGTTGGATTTACCCCCAGAAAGTGCCATAGAGCAAGAAGCACCTAGGGCTCCTGGGGGCCCTAGGAGATACAGGCATGGCCATTTGAGAACTATGTGAACAGAATCCCCAAGCCTGTCAGCTCTCCTCCTAAATCCAGGCCCAGGATGGATGTTATGGGTTGAACTGTGACCTTCCCCATCCCCAAAAATATATATGTGTTGAAGTCCTAACCCCTCTAACTAAGAATATGACCGTACTTGGAAAGCAGATCATTGCAGATGTAATTAGTTAAGATGAGGTCATACTGGATCCAGTGAGCCCCTAATGAAGACACAGAGACACACAGGGTGAACATCATGTGACAATGATGGCAGAGACTGGAGTTGCACAGCTGTAAGCCAAGGAATGCCAAAGACTGCCAGCAAACCACCAGAAACTAGGAAGAGGCAAGGAAGGATTTTCCCAATATGGTCCCGCCAACATCTTCATTTCAACTTTCAGCCTCCAAAACTGTGACACAATAAGTTTCTGTTGTTTCAAGTCACTCAGTTTGTGGTGCTTTGTTCTGGCAGCTGTAGGAAACTAATACACTTGGGTAAAATAAAGGGACCTTAAATGTCCTGGGCCAGATGAAGAGGTTGGAAAGGGGAATATCCAGCTGGAGGAATGTTGTATGCTCACTCAAGACTGGGAGGAAGTGAGGAATTATCATATGTGTGTGTGTGTGTGTGTGTGTGTGTGTGTGTGTGTGTGTGTGTGTGTGTGTACACGGATAATATATGTGTGTGTATGTATAATTTTAAGAAGGAAGACCAAAACCCGTCACAACAATTCCAAAGTATTGTCTACCAGTCAAAACTTGTCTACATAATCAAATGGCAATCACCAGTTTCAAAGAATCAGAAGTTAAATAAAATTAAAGAAAAATGAAATGTTCCCAAGGGCGATTTTATTTCAAGTCATTTCAAGGCAATTTGATATCTTAGGACCATGAACCTGAACAAGCATTATTAAACAGTATATTATCAGTGGGCCAGGGTATCAGTAAATGAAGAATACTAGTAATTATAGGCTTTAGATTTAGAAGACCCAGTTTCAAATCCTCACTAAACCAATGACTTGCCATAGGCAAGTTGTAAACTCCCCATAAGTTACCTATAGTCAAAATGATAACGTGTAAACAACTGTCATCTATTCTTGCTCATGTCTCTGAGAGTTACTGAGGTGTTGGCTGATCTAGACCAGGTGGGTCTGGGCTCAGCATCAAGCTGCAGGTGGGAATCACATTGTCTCCATGTGACTCTCATCTTCCATAGACCAGCAGGCTAGTAGGAGCCTGTTATTTTGGGAATGGCAGAAGTACACATATGCCAGACCTTCTTTCGGCCTTGGCTCACAACTGGCATGTTGTCACTTTTGCTAACATTCTTGGGCCACAGCAAATCAAATGGCCAAGGCCAACACCAACGGGTCAGGGAAATGTACACTGTCTCTAATTGGAGAGTGGAATATTTGCTACATAATTTAAATTATCACATTCCCTGAATATGTTTCCTTACCTGTAAACTGGAGATACTAATAATACCTAATTCACAGAGTTCTTGAATTGTGTCCATTTAAAAACTGGAAGATTTCACATAATGACCCAGATTTTCTCTTTAAAATTTAAAAAAGTCCCCAATCCTGGGTCCATAGTTCCACCTGGCCATAACTGGCTGGAGATTAAGGGGGTTTTGCCCAACTGTGGAAGAATTTGGCAGGTTCCCCATCTGGCCCAGCAGTTCATACATTTAACTTGCCTAATTATCACCTATAAACCTGATAAGTTTGTGGCCCCTGCTGTACACCAACCTGGGAGTGTATGGAGTGTGGCTATGTTAAACCCCCCTCTTACATGTTTCCCTAAAGAACCTCACAGATGAACTTAACTCTTTGAGGCCAGAACAAATATGACAGGAACAAAATTCAATAGTGAATTCTCCATGGACTTTTTCCTCCCACTGGGCTCCCAACTTTGGGCTCCCAGTTGGGAATGATATTTTGTAACATGGATAAAAAGGAGTGTTTGGATCCAATAAATCTTTTGTATCCAATTGTCAAAATTACATTAAAAATTTTTAATGCATTGCTTCTAGGGAATCTTCAGTTAATTACTGTGTACCTCGGCTTTCTCTTCCCAAACAAGATTTCTAATGCTGTGACTTGAAAGGTCAATACAATCCAAAAGTTGAACTCTAGTCACCAAATTTAGCTGCACATTAGAAAAAATAAACAAACAAAGGATTTTCAGGACTCTTCCTCTGCTGAATCTCCTAGGATGATATACTGGAAGTCTGACATTTTTTTTTCCTGGTGATTGTGATGGGCAGGTACGTTTAATAACTACAGATGAAGGTCATCCGAGGGAAAACTGTGATGCAGAAAAGGGCTCAGAGAAGAAAACAAAGGGTCTCAGTCTCTCTGCTAGTATCACAGATATGCACTGCTTGGTCTGCCTTACGGTGGAGGTCACCTTATCAAATTTTTTATCTTGAAAAGAGTAAGCAAACAGCATGTTTTCTTATTTGCACAGGACTCTGGGTCAAATGTACTCCTTTGTGATAGCCTGGGTGCAATTTCTTAAAGACTAAATGAGAGCTAAGTGATTAATTTTCAAACTGTTTTTCTCTGCTAGGAGCATTATCCAAAGGCAGCTATGTTGTGAGATCTGTCAGCCAAATAGTAGTGAATTACCCATGATAAGATCACAGGTCTGGCAATGTATGCTCTTTGTACATTCAGTAAAGATTTCTGCCTGGATATTCATCATCTGATAGTCACGAGTCTGTGAAACTATGATTGCCCGGGTATTTGAACGGCCTGAGATTTGCATTTCTCACTGGGAAGCCAGCATTCACATTTTATTTTCATAATCTAACACCTATGACCGAGTTATGCGGCAAAGACTTCAACTCTTTGAAAAGGCAATATTACTTCATAAAAGTAATATCAAAAGTTATTTTAACAACACAGATCCTCAGTCCCTTATCTGCAATTCTAAAACTTTTCCAAAATGTTTCAAAAATCAAACTTTTTTATACATTTTGCAGCAAAACCTAACCTAAACTGAACTTCTTTTTGTGGCAAAACCTGACCTGAACTGATGTGAGACTATTTATAGGCTCTGCATATCCCGCTTAATATAAATATTCATATATTTCACTAAAGAATTATTAATGTGTTTGATTCTGGGTGTTTCTCCAGATCCCACTGGGGGTGGTACATGCAGTATATATACTGTATTACCTTTATGATATCTGAAAATTTCAAAATTCCTAAACACATCTGGCTCCAAGGGTTTCAGATAAGACTGAGGACCTGAGTTATTGGAGTAACTTTTATTTACTTTTATAAAGTAATCGTACCTTTTCAGAATTGAGGTCCAGCATGTCAGTTTGGGCTCATAGAGTCATGAACAATATCTGCCACTTTCTCTTCAGTGATGAAGAGGTAAACAAATTCATTTTCAAAGTCATAAACCCTAATTGAGTACCTACTATGTGTAAGAAACTTGGGTCCTTAAACTGCATTATTAGAAATGAGAAAACTGAGGCTTGGTGAGGTTCTTTGACTTGCCCAAGGTCATGCAGCAGAGAAGAGATAGAGGCTAGATTTCAAAGCTAATGACACCTAATGGTAAATTTTGAGATTATTAAGGCATTGGGCCTATAATTAGATAATCTTCACAGTACCCAGAAATGCTAGAGGCAGAGGAGTGTGGATTTCCATGTTCTGCCTTCACTTACTCTCTATCTAATCATGTACCCCATATCTTAACATATTATATGTCGTCATCCTCCATCTAAATACCATCATTTCATTTCCAACCCTCTTCTCTCCACACTCCTGGTCAAGTATTTTGCAAGAGAATAATAGATACACTGACTTAGATGAAAGCCCAGGAACTTCACTGAGCTTGTGCACCTTGCCACCAGCCACTCTTGCCTTCTTCTCACTTTAATGGAAGGAAATTTAAAATTCAAATGACAAACCTACAGTTGTATTTGGAGGCGGCAATCAAACCAGATCATAGCCCATTGAGCTGCAAAACCCTTTCCCCAAACCCACTGCTTCCAATTCAAACTAACCCGTTACTAGAAAGAAAAACTTCCATGTCAATCAATTTGTGATAGGGCCTCTTTTGGGTTACTGTGGACTGAACCATGTCCCCCAGAATTCACATGTTAAAGGCTTAACCCCCCAAATGTAATGGCATTTGGAAATGGGGCCTTTGGGAGATAATTAGCTTTACAGAGGTCATGAGGGTGGGGCCCTCATGATGGTACTAGTGCCCTTATGAGACAACGAAGAGCTCGCTCCCTCCCTCTCTCTCTACCATGTAAGAACACATGAGAAGTTGCCCATTCTCCAAGCCAGGAAGAGAGCTCTCACCAGAACCTGACCACTTTGGCACCCTAATCTCAGGCTTCCAGGCTCCACAACTGTGAGAAAATAAATTTCTATTGTTTAAGCCACCTACTCTGTGGTATTTTGTTATGGCAGCCCAAGACATTTGGGATGTCATAAGGCAGAAATATGTCAGTCTCATTAGAATCCCTTAGATATCAACAAACATTAGGAAATATCACATGGGTACATAGCTCTCTAAAATGAAAACAATTATTAAAATAGCAATAGTCATTGAGTGACTACACTATACCATGTAAGTCTCATTATCTCTAATTTCCACAGCAACCGTATGTTCCATTCTTGTAATGCTGTGACTCCAGATGCTTAAAAGGGCTGTCCAGTAGTAACAAGCAAGTCAATGGTACAGTGGGGATTCAATCCAGGTTTATTTGACTTCAAAGCTCACGCTCTTTACCCCTATCAAATTTGCCTTTCTATGAAAGAAGAAACACACACTATAGGCTTTAACAGAAGTCAGAGGCAGCCTTTAAGCACAAAAAAAAGGTGCTTAACTAGCATGATAAAGGATTCCACTCAGCCTAAAATATCTCCATTGCTTATGTCTGAAATTCCACCCTCATTAATTCACTTAACACATTGAATGTTGTCAGTTCTTCATGTCTCTTTTAACTTGCAAAAACTCACCTTGAAATTATATATGAAGCTCCAAATACTTTGAGTACAATGTGTTTATCTGTTCTGTTCAACTAAGAAATATTAAACACCTGTTACATAGATGTTTATAGGGATTGTGCTCAACTTGCCAGAAATGTAAAGATACATAAGACTTTCTTCTACAGTATCTCCCAATGTAGAGCTATCAGCCAGCGAGTGGAGAGAGGCAGCACTTATAATGTGTAAATGTACTAAGCACATTCAAGTAAATGACACTTCAGAAAGGCAGTACTGACAAGTGGTTGAGCGAATGTCCTCATCGATCGGGACCTCATACAAATGTGAGCATGAAATATGTTCACTTTCATTATCTGAGTTTATTATTACATGCATGTTCTACTTTCGAAAAAAATTAAAAGGGTGAAAAAACTAATTAAAAAAAGTATTTAACTGAATCTGAATCTGAATTGAATTGGAATGTCTCTAAGCTGATACTGCTGATTTCAACACAAAATCTTTCTGATTTACTTTGTCCAGTACCTACCAAGAAGACAGAACGTTGTATTTCCCTTCATGCATTATTCACTTAATTCTGTATTCTACAGTACTTTCTGAGCAGCTAGTATGTGTCAGGACCTATATTAGGCACTTAGCAATATTCAAGGATGATTCAAATAAATAACGTTAACAGATTTACAGACAGGTGCTACGAGGTTAGAGGTCGTACATGAGGGACCTCTAAGATGACCTCTAATAGAGAGAAGGAGCATATCTAGCTCGAATGAGATCAGGCCATTCTCCCTGCCTGCCTGTGATGGACCTCAGATCCGGCTGGCATCTGGGTGACACCCCCCGACAACGTGTCAACACACAGAGAGTCAGTCACACAACCAAAATACTGGCAGAACATACAACACTGGCTCTTACAGTCATCTAGAGAAAACAGGCTTAGGAATGTAATAAGTCAAGATGACACTGGAAGAGGTGTCCTGGGTGCACGGCTAAAACAATGTTTCCTCTGGGAGCTGCAGGAGGTGGAGGTAGTTGCAGGCTGACGCAGGCAGGGAAGGGTTTTTCCATAACACCAGATACTCAGGTTTACCCACACATTTGCCTCCACAACTGGAGCAGGACTGCTGAGGTTTAGTTTTCATTTCCCTCAGTGCTCTTCTCCTGACGATTATTACAAGTCAAGTGGAAATATAGCACTGTCCTCAAGGAGAAATATTCTCTCATTTTTGACTTATGTCAGAGAGAAGGCAGAGGAAGGAAGCTATTTGTTGTCCATGGGGTAAATTTCTTCTCACTTCCTCCATGCCCAAGTCAAAAACGAGTAAGGCCGTGGAATTTCCAAATGCTGGGTACAGCTAGTGAAGGAAGGCAGTGTTTTCTGGATAAGCAGTCCACTACCCAGCAGTTAATTTCTAAATCCATCATTTAATTATTAGCCCAAAAGGGCACTGAAAATGAACACCACTGTTCCATTTACATATTTAATCGGATTAGACTGCTGACTTTCAGATCCTGGCAATTAACTGGTCTCCGTGTCCCTTTTCCAATACTTAAATGATTAATCCCTTATATTTGGGTGCCTGTGTTCGCTCCCTGATATTTTATGTTGGAAAGTTAATTGTTCTATTTTGGCGTCATTACATGGGCAGGCTAATGCAAACAACTTACCTCTTGCTGTCCTAAATAATAATGACTTTATGAAGAAGCTGTGTAAGAGTCTAGCTAATCAGATATATGTTTATAACTATAAACCTCCTATTTTCCTCTTAAATATGAAATCAATTAAGCGAAATCAAATGAACCTGCTGCCTTTACAGTTACTTAAGGTCAACAAAGACGGTATTCTTCCAACTGAATCTAATATTTGCTAATTAAAACCAGCATTTCCCACAACCCCCAGATGAGGTTCTATATTTTCCAGTACTGCCTAAAAAGTTTAAACTTGGACAGGCTAAGTTTGAGATGCAAAACAACGCTGGTAACATGACCAAGCAGGACTAATGTAATCTTATTGTAAAATACCCCCTGCTGTTAACAAACACCTCCAAAATTTCTCCAAACCTTTCTGGAATAATCCCAAATCAATTCGCCTTGAACGATGACACATAAGGTCACCCAACAACCAGAAGGGACCAGGAAAGTGCACAGAGTAGGTGGTTCACTTAATGGTGTGATTGAAGAATTGTAAAAGACAGAAAAACAGTCTAGAATTGTGGTTTAAGAGAACAGTCTCTGGAGTAGGAGAGAGCTGTCTGTGTGTCCCAGTTGTGTCATTTAATGTTCACAAGTGTGACTTCAAGCAGGGTACTAACCGTCCCTAAATCACAAGTACATCATCCTCTAAAATGGAGCTAGTAATGGCAGCCATATCAGAAGGTATGGCCAGAAGGATTAAACGAAGAACTGCAGGTAAGGAACTTAGCCTAGTGCCTGGCGCATAGAACGAGCAAAAGTAATGTTAGTGGTTATTTGAACACCTCTTTGTTAAGCTACATAGCCCACTGTCCTGAGGCCTAAAATGATTGTGGCCTTTATTAGATTTTTAAATTTCCAAACCCTATTAAGACTCAGAAGGCAAAAGTGGGTAGCAATGGTTTTAGTTTCAGGTCAACACTCAAAAACTTTGTCATTTGGAACTCAGTCTACTTCCATCATGAAATACATTCACTGGTTCTCACATTCAGAAGAATCAATTTCCCTGACCAGGTCATTCTCATTAATTCGTACCCAACCTAGAAGCATGGGACTTTGAGCACACACATTTGATGGCATATATAAGACCTTGAACCTGGGGGAATTTTATGATTCTCCAAAGAACCAAAGATCAAACCCCTTGACCTGGAGCCAACAGGTACTACTTAAGCAGAGAACAAGCCAAATTTCCAAATTTACAAGTTTCCAAATTTAGCCATTCTACTAAACAAGCAGGAGCTGTTGAGGGCCTACTTTATGCCAGGAGCTAGAATTGTAATTCTTTTCCTTCTGAAGCTCCAAAGAGCTCAACTCCATACTAATCAAGCAGAAGAAGTTATCTGGATCTTTCTCAAAATCTCTAGTGCCAAGTTTCTGTTGACCTCAGCAGCTGGTACAAATTAGAGCTGGGATAGGCTTTGAAGGTTTTTGGAAGTTCAAAAAAGTCTATTTTAAAGAAAATTCTCTTTCCTTTTCTGATTTTTAAAGCAGTTTGTGCTTCTGTATTTTTCAGACAATACAAAAAGGCAAAAGTAAGAAATAAAAATCTCCCATCATCATCCTACCTAGAGATTATCACTGATATATATTCTAAGATTTTTCTAAGCAAGTATATCCATACAACAATACATACAGACACATACCTATAAACACATACACACAAAAGACACATACACATAAACTGTTCTGCAGCCTAATTATTTTCACTAAATAGAAAATGTTTGTCTTTCCAGGTTAATAAATAAGGATTTAAATCTGCCTTATCACTTTCAACGGTTCCATTGTTTTCCGCTCAATAGAGGTGGCTTATTGTATTTACCAAACCCTCTCACTGGACAGTTAAGTGGTTTTCTTTCTTTTTTTTCATTTATTCATTTATTTACTCAGCACCTGCAATGTGCCTGGACTGTTCCAGTAACTGGAGCTACAGCCGTGAGCAACAGAAGCGAAATTTCTGTCCCTGTCAACCTTATAGTCTAGAGGGGAAGGGAGTTAACAAAATAAAGCTGGATTAGGGGATAGAGGAGGACAAGAGGTGACTATGATAATCAGGAGATACACACATATTTTATATATACTTCTTCGTGAATCTGTCCAGTAACACAAATTTGATGGACTTATTTTTTCAATTAAATTATGATTCATTTCCTCCTCTCTAATTGCTAGTCTGGACAAGATGGTCCTGACAGTTGTAAAATGCCTTCCAGGTGGACTCTCTTTGCCCATGCCCTAGAAACCACTCTGGATCTGGCAAAAATCAGGGAAAATGAGTTTTCCTCACCCCCTGGCTCCTTGCTGCCCCCACAGAATGTCAGTCTTTGAACCATCAGCCAGAGGTCTCACCACTCATTCTAGAGGAGTTTTCACGGGCATTTTTCTGTTCAAAATAAAAGTTCCATGAGCAGCAAACATACTGCATCTTACCGAACACACGCTCCTTTTAAGGAGCTGTGGAGGTCGTAGTTGTGGTTAATATCTGAGAGCCACCCACCCAGTGTCCTTGTAACATACTTGTTTTTCTTTTCTTCCTAGTGGAGCGTCGTGGAGGGCTGCCTCTATTCTTCATCAGCCCAGAGAGGTTTCTGAAAAACCAAGCAGCTCAGGATTTTGTGTGTTGTCAGAATCTACAGTGAGTTCAGAGATGAGCAGTGATGCTGAAGGTCAGCGAGGACGTGAAGAAGAAAAATCCTCTCTGTTAGCTTGGACCTAATGGTTCTATAACAAACTGTGACTGCTTGCTGCTTCCAAAGGACCATCAACCAGCAGAAAAGGCAGACAGACCTCTAAACAGCACCTGAAAACCTGAGGATCTGTGAGGGGACCAAACAGCAGCTAATATTTATTGAGGGTCATCTATGTGCTTGGCACTGTGTCAATGTCTTGTGTGTGGTGACTCACAACATCACTTGGAGGCAGGCACTCTTACTACCCTATTTCTAGAGATCAGGAAATGAAAGCACAAAGCAGTTAAGTCATTCGCCCATGTGGTGGAGCCAGTCATTAATTCAGGCAGTCTGGCTCCGGAGCTGGGCTCTTAAATACCACAGCACAAGTCCACATGTGTGCACGCGCACACACGCGCACACACACACACTCCCCACACCACACACCACACATATGTACCACACGTCATCCATGCGTATACGAGGCGCAGACCACTCCCAACACACACGTATCTCACCCACAGTCACACACCACACACACACACCCCGCTCCCCATACACACGTACCCCACAAGTCTCACACACCACACACTCACCACATGCCACATACAAACACTCTGTATACACATGCACCTACCCCACACACTCCATGCATCGTGGGCACATACAGAGGGCACGTACCACACCATACACACATATATCCCCCCCCACATATATACATCACACAAGCACGCCACACATCACATATACACACGTACCACACACATGCCCCACCTTGTGTATACATGCATACCACACATACATACATCTCACACACACACATACCACACATACGTGCTCATACATACATTCTCTATCCTTCCCCAAACTGAGCCAATAACTAAGTAGCGAACACCAAATGTAAACTGCTTATAAGAGAATTTCAAGATATGCTAAGGTCTATTTTTCCCCCTATGTGGTGGAGGCAGTAGCATAGATGCTTCACAGGATTGCTTTGGGAAGTGTCTGTGATGTATGGACAAAGGCTCGGTGACATGTCAAGGGTGCTCTACCAAGATGCTATGCGCTGCTGTAGAGCTCGGATGAGCTTTGGGTTTAGAAGGATCAGCTGCAGCCACACCCCTCCACTCAGGTGATCAACAGCTCACAGCATGTCCATGGAGCCACTTCCCTGGGACTAGAGATGTGGTCCTAATCTTCAGCCTGCCATTCAAAGCCTCAGCTATTCCATTTCCCTGGTACTCTCCCACATAAATGCCCCCCGCAGGCAGACTGAAGGACTCCTGGTCCCTTGTGCACTCCTGCCCCTTCCTGACCCTCTGATTCTTCTCCTGCTTGAACCCAAACCATCCATCCTGGCCAAGCTCAGTCCTTCCCATACCATCAAGGTACCTTTGACCGGGCATCCCCCACCAAACTCTCCATCCTCTAAACTTCAACAGCATGTGTTATCTGGTCCACCTGCTTGGCATTTTGATACATGTCTTACCACATGGCTAGCCATGTCAAAAGATAAAAACTGTTGTATTATGTTCTAGTTGCCCGGAGACCCTCCACCCATTCTTTACTGAGGGGTTGTCATTGCTTTAGAGGGATGGCAAACAGCATTTATTGACTTTGAGGTTCAAAATAGGGTTTTGAAACTTGGAAATAAGTAGTATCTTAAAAGAAAGGTGTTTTTGATTTGTGAGAAACTGGCTTTGTGAGAGAGAAAAGGTTTGCTGAATTCTAAAAGCTTGCCTTTAGCTATTAAGAACTAAGACCTAGGAGACGTAAAAAGTTTGTTTGATAAGCATGGCTTTAAGATGAATGTATAATAACATAAAAGCATGTTTTCCCTTCCAAAACAAGGTAAATTTCAATGGCTGAAGAAGGAGGGAAAACTAGAGAGAAGTGACAGCTTAAGCAACAGGGCGGTGTTACTGCACCTGGCAGCCTCCAGCCTGGGTCTCAATAGGACACCCAGAGAAGCTTGGGAACGAGATCGTAGTTATGGCCCACTTTCCAGAGGCAGAAACCTTACAAATGTCCCTATACAGCAGAAGGTATGGGAGCACTGATGTCAACATGGTAGTGCAGCATGTCTACCATGAGAAGGATTAGGGTCTTTCCCCATAAGCCTCCCAAAGGATCATAGGGAGTGTGTGTGCTGATAAATAGTTACCAACTAGCTCTCTTTAAAATAAAAATCTCTGATTTTAGGGGTTGGTAGACAGAATGATAGCCCTCCAAAGGTGATGCCCTAATCCCCAGAACCTTTGAAAATGTTACCTTAGATGGCAAAAGGAATATTGCAGATGTGATTAATTCAAGCACCTGGAGATGATGATCCTGGATTATCCAGGAGAGAGAGAGAGAATGTCAGAAAAAAGAATAAATTTGTGTTGTTTTACACCAATTCACTTGTTGTACTTTGTTACAGAATCAATAGGAAACTAATACAGAGTTTTCAAATGGTGTAAAGACTTCCCAAGGCTAATTTCAAGCTACCAAGGGAATGCTACTGAACACAAGATGGGAAAAGATTCATACAAGCAGCCCTTGTGAGCTGGACACAGACTGACTCCACCTGCAGGAGAGAACATCTGGAACTTCCCATGTCTCAAAAAGTTCAGAAGGGGACAAGAGGGACTGGCAGACTGATAGGATCCTACAGTCTTGATGAGAGAGAACATCAACAAATGTTGATCAACATTTACAAATACAGCATGGAGCCCCAAAGATGGTAGCCATGCACAGGATTAGAGGCCAAACACCCAAAGATCAGGTGGCTAAACCCCAGCTTACACTGATGGAGGACAGAGGATGGCCACAGGCCAGATACTTCCTGCTTCATCTCTCATGCCGACGCTGTGCCAGCCCACCAGAATCTGGGAGAGAAAGAAGGGGTGAGTGAAAACACTGAAATGACTGATTTCAAGTCTTAAATTGACCAAATTTAAGTCCTGACTTGACCGATATGACTTGATTACCTAGAAGTGACTCATACATCCTTATGCCAAAGAGAATGCGGGTGAGGCTCAAAAAAGAAATTAGATTCAGTTTTGTGATCTGAAAAACTGATACCAACTGTTCTTATTATTTTTTCCAAAACATTTACAAACACCTTACAAAAATGCAGCAGGTCTATCTATCCATACACCATTGAATTTTAAAGGGCATTGCAGCCCTGGCTGATAGGAAGCATATAGGAAGCAGCTGCATGGCTTTCAGCATGGCTAACCTCCTCAGATGAATGTTGGAATCACATGAAGAACTTTACAGTGTAATGATGCCTAGGTCCTACCCCCTGCAAGATTCTGATTTCATTGCTCTGGAGTATAGCCTGGGCGCTGGGAGTTTTTAAAGTTCCCTGCAGAAGATGTGCCAGTGTGCAGCCAGAGTTGAAATGTACTGCTCAAACATACTACTCCTCCTGCAGACAGTTTTAGAATCAAATTAACCCAGGTTTAGCTAGGACTCTACATGAGTCCAGTATGGTTCCAGTATGACCCTGGATAAACGACTTTATTTTTCTGCACCTCAGTTTCCTCACCTGTAAGTGGGCTAATGATATTTTAAGTAGAGAGTATTAAAAAGATAACGTGCATACAGAGCCTTGCACATGGTACATACTCATTTTTGCTGGTGAATGGCTACCATTCTATAATATTTTGTCAGAGACTGTCCAAGAATCCTCATTCTCCAGTCATTGGGTATTCCTGTTTATAGAGAATCAGTAGAGGCTTCCGATGCACCTAGAATATAATTATTAAAGCACAAATCTTTCTTCTTATATAATTATCCCATTTGGAAAATAAAAAATACAAGTGAACGCCACAGCTTACTCATGAATCAAAGAGGAAAGCACCTTCTGCATAGAAAACCATGTCAAAAAGCCCCTAAGCTTCACTCTCATTATGCACCAAATGAGGTTTTTCCAAGGTAGAGGTGCTAATGTGTTCTCAGGTTTCTGAATATCAAATATATGAGGGCACTTAGGGACCTCCCAAACATACATTTCAAGGATAAAAATCTTTTCATCTTCGAAGACTCCACTACTATTCAACAAAGATTATTATAAAATAAGACAAATGGAATTATCCTGTCTCAGAGGCGCTGTATAAAAAAAAATACATGTATATATACCAAAGTAGTTGAGAAAGATTAAAAGTGTATATAACTAAAATAAGATACGGGGCTTCCCTGGTGGCGCAGTGGTTGCGCGTCCGCCTGCCGATGCAGAGCGGCTGGGCCCGTGAGCCATGGCCGCTGAGCCTGCGCGTCCGGAGCCTGTGCTCCGCAACGGGAGAGGCCACAACAGAGGGAGGCCCGCATACCACAAAAAAATAAAAATAAAAAAAAATAAGATACGGTATAAAGGTATAAATGAAGTCTCCAGAGATGATCTTTGCTACTGTTACTCATTAATAAAAGTATGAATAAGGGGGAGGGTAAAATTAAAGAGGCATGTCCACCACAAAAAAGAGTGCAGTGATTAAAACCAAAGGTTCTAGAATCAAATCCTCTGGGTTCTGTTCTATATCTGTCCCTTATGTAACCTCTCTGTGCTTTGGTTTTCTCCTGAATAAAATCAAGATGGATAAAATCAAGTGGCTACAGGGAGGATCTTAAAGATACTAGAAGGAAAGTGCTTAATGCAGTATTTGGTACCCAGCAAATTATCAATATGTATTAGCTACTACTGTTGTTACAGTAGTAATACAATTACTACTGTATTACTGTACAATAATACAGTACTGCCCAATAAAGTATTCCATAGCCATATATACATGGCTATTTGAATTGAGTATATAGATTTAAAAAACCTAAACAGAATTTAAAATGAGTTCCTCACCCTAGCCATATTTCAACTGCTCAATGGACACATGTGGCTAGTGGTCACCATTATGATGACCAGCATAATGACCGAGGAATACTTCCATCATCATAGATATTAAAAGCTCTACTTCAAGAGATGAACAGCAAGCTCTGGAGCCTCTCTCATTTGGCTGAAGGTGAAATAGAGGCCTCTCCCTTTCCTCCTGCACTGGGTAGGGAGAAGCATAAGGCAGCGACATCCCTCTCCCAAGAAATCCTCTCTCTCAAGGTCCTGCCCTCCTCAAACCTTAGATGCTCTCTGTAAGGATGCTGGGCTGCTGCTGAATGAACTTGTTTCACAGTCACCTAGCAAGGCCTGGTAGGTGGTCTTGCACTTGACTTAGGATATAGGGGCACTTAGCAACTAGGACATTATTGGCAGCATTTACAGCCTCTGCTAGAATTTCTACTTTATTAGTCTGTCCCTTCCTGCTGATCAATATTTGTCCCCCTGCCAGTCTCCCTAAAACTTCTAACTTGCTGATTCTGATTTTATGTGAACTAGAAAACCAAATAACCAAACTTACTACATCAGAGTAAGGCTCTGGAAAGGGCTTTTAGTCCTTTGCAAGAATATCAATGCAAAAACACTTAAAGACTTTTTGTTTTACATCCTTCCTGGTCCCTCTCTGTACTCTGGAGAGCTGAGAGTGCCACACCCCCAGCTTATGAAAAAGGCTTCATTTGTAATATCAGAGAGCAATAAAGGATGTATGAAGTGATTCTTTGGAAAAGAGTATGAGAAATAGAAAGATAACAGAAGTGGTACAAAGAAATACCTCCAACTAGCTAATCTGTGTGGAGTGCAAATTTCGACAAATGGCCAATTCTATTCAGTCACGAGCAAATGATATCAAATCATTCATGGATCAGCAAAATCCATTCTTCAACTATAAAGCACAAAAAATTCACTTTATATATCTAGCTCTGTATATTTAATCATACAGGTGTTTTTAATGCGTAACAAAATACATTTTAGGCTGTGTTTATACACATATGCCAGCTTGAGGAAGAGATGGTATCACCTAAAGAAGTGTTACTCTTGTAAACTTAAAAGATGCATTTCTTTCTAAGCTGATTTAACTATAGGAGTGCAAGAGGAATCAACTAGCTCAGGCCATGTCAGATAAGTCAGTTGATTTTACATTGTCAGGTATCATTCACCAAACGTATCCTAGTGGCAAAAGAACCATGACTCCATTAGAGCAATAATATATCCCTTATTTGCCTTATTAAAGCAGGAATAAAGCCAAGTTTCGGATGAAAGACCTGGAGTCAGATTACCTGGACTCAAATCCTGGCCTCATTACTCAGTATCAATTTGACTTTTAGGCAAGTGCCAAAATTAGGCAACTGCCTAAATTTTCTAATCTATAAAATGGGAGTTACTAATAGTCCTTGCCTAATAGAAGTTTCTTTTATAACACCTTTTTGAGTTATAAGTCACACACCATAAAATGCAGCCTTTTAAAGCGTAAAATTCAGTGGTTTTTAGCATATTCACAAACTATGCAATTATCACCACTATCTAATTTTAGCCCATTTTATCACACTACAAAGAAAGCTCGTATCTACTCAGTCACTTTGCTTCCCCCATCACCCTGTCACTGGTAACTAATAATCTACTTTTTGTCTGTATGAATTTGCCTATTCTGGACATTTCATATAAATAGATTCATATAATACATAGTCTTTTGTGACTGATTCCTTTCACTTAGCATAATGTCCTCAAAGTCCGTCTATGTTGTAGCACATAGCAATACTTCACTCCTTTTTACTGCCAAACAGCATTCCTTTGTATGAATATATTACATTTTATTCATCCATTTATGGGTTGATGGATATTTGGGTTGTTTCTACGTCTTGGATATTGTGAATGATGCTATGATGAACAATTTGGTACGAGCTTTTGTGTGGACATGGATTTTTATTTCTCTTGAGTGTTTATCAGTGAGTGGAATTTCTGGGGTACATGGTTTTGATTTGTATTCCCCTGATGATTAATGATGTTGAGGATCTTTTCATATGCTTTTTAGTTATTCATATATATTCTTTGGAGGAATGTCTATTCAAATGCTTTGCTCATTTTTAATTAGGTTATTTGTCTTTTAATTGTTGAGATGTAAGATAGTTTATATAATCTGAATACAAATCCCATACCAGATATACAACTTGCAAATATTTTCTCCCATTCTGAGTATTGTCATTTCACTTTTCTGATGTTGGCCTTTGAAACACCATGTCATTTATTTTAATGATGTCTGTTTTATCTATCTTTTTCTTTTGTTGCTTGTGATTTTGGTTTCATATCTGAAAAACCATTGCCTAGCCCAAGGTCACAAAGATTTACACCCATGTTTCCTTCTAAGAGTTTTATAGTTTTAGCTCTTACATTTAGGTCTATTATCCATTTTGAGTTTATTTTTGTATATGATGTGAGGTAGGAATCCAATTCCTTTTGTATGTGGATATGTAGTTTTCTTAGCACAAATTTTTAGGAAGACTATCATTACCCATTGAATTATGTCGGCACTCTTGAAAATCAATTGACCATAAATGTAACAGTTAATTTCTGGATTCTCAGTTCTATTCCATTGATACCCATGTCCATCCTTATGCCACACACTGTCATAACTACTTAGCTTTGCAGTAAGTTTTGAGATTGGGAAGTGTGAGTCTTCTTTGATCTTCTCTTTCAAGATTGTTTTGGATATTTGGGTCCCTTGCATTTCCATATCAATCTTAGGATCACTTTGTCAGTATCTTCAAAATAGACAGTAGGATTTTTGTCAGTGTTGTGATGAAGTTTTTTTTCAAATGTTTTGTATGAAGCGGAATGATATGGGGGAAAGAGCAGTGGGCTGGAACTTAAGAAGTATAGTTGAGAAATCATTTCCATTCCTAGGGCTTCAATTTCTTCATCTGTAAAATATGGAAATTAGGTTATGTTGATTTGGAAGTTACCTTCAAATTCAAGATTCTAGGGTTCTATATCTATTTCAAGTATGAGAATAATCTTTGCAGTTTAGTATAAATAACTCAAGACTTTTAAACAAATCAACTGTTTTGACCTATCGACATTCCTGGACACTTGGCAAATACAATAACTCTGGGGATAGAAAAGATCCTAGTTTGGAGGGATTCATTTTTCTGATGGATTAAATGTAAGCCAATTTCAACAAAACAGCTTCTAAAAAACTGCAGTTATTAATGGGCTCTTATGCTGTTGTTTGCATGAATGTAGGTGTTTTTAAAACTATATTTGGTATAGAGCCATTTATAAAATAAAACCTGGCAGTATGTTAAATATCTATAATTTCATCAAGCAGAACACAAGAGCCAAAGGGAACATATGCCAATTGACTGTTTTCATGAATATAGATTATTTTAATTAAATATTAAATATATATGTATTTAATATATTACATAATCCATTTTCCCCCAAGTTGTAAGGTGACATTCATAATAATGAACATCTGGCAAGTACTCCTATTTTTCACTTTTTTACTTTCTAAGTAAACCCTCTAGTACTAGCTGGCTCTGTATACTGGATGCTCAAGTTCACGTTTTCAAGAGGTCTAAACATCTATTAAGCATGTACCATGTACCATATACCAAGCATGGAAAACACAAAGTTAAATAATATATAACCCTTATTCTCATAGTTTACCATCTAATGTAAATGAAGAGTCGGATATATAAGAAGAGAACTACAGTATGTGAGAAGTGCTATAAAAGGAGTATAAAAACTGTTCCAAGGATTCAGAGGAGATATAGGGGCTGTAGGAGGGTAAGGTGGTATGGGAAACAGTGATAAATGAGGCAAGACTTCAGAGCTGAAGACATATCTGTACTGAAGTGGGACATGGGAAAACAAGAAGAACTGTGGACAACTCCAAGATGTCTAGCTTGGTAACTTACTGGATAGTGATGAAACTTTAGACAAGTTATTCTTAGCTACAAACAAGTTCTCATGATATCTTGAAGCTGAACTCCAGATAACAAAAAACCAAACTATATTGCCTCCTCCCTCACCCCAAAACTCAAAGAAATTCCAAAGTACAACTCTGATTTTTTTTGTATTTTATGTCAACAATTGGTGCATCACACAGCTATCTAAATGTCATACTCTCACGGAAATTCAAATAAGAATCAAAAATGAAAGTTTGTAATTTCTAATGATACAATGTTCATTTCTCTAATATAAATTGCCATTTCTGCCTCTTCCCACCATGATAAATTTTTGATGTATAAGTAAAAATGACATTGCATAAAATGCAATATCAAACCAACAACTGTCACTTTCTCTGAAAAGTATCTGAGCTGGAGTGGCCACACTATTATCAGACAAAATAGATTTTAAAACAAAAAATTATTAAAGATAAGGAGAAATTTTATAATCATAAAAGGGTAATTCCATCAGGAAAACACAACATATATGCACCTAAGAACAGAGACACAAAATTCATGAAGCAAAACCTGACAGAACTGAAGAGACAAAGAGACAATTCAATAAACTTAGATGAAGAGCTTGAAACCCCACTTTCAATGATGAAGACAATAGACAGAAGATCAACAAAGAAAGGGGGGACTCAAGCAATGTGTTCATGTAATCAAATGTTTTTGTAAAATTTGTAAAGATATATTTTAAGTGAAAATAATTTAAGATCATTGTCTCTTTGCATTCTGACTTCTTTCTGTCACATTCACTCTCATGCTGGGTGGCAATGCAGTAACTACATTTTGGGAACCTAAGGAAGAGTTAAATTTAAGATACACATAGTCTGAGTGGAATGTATTTACGTGGCTTACAGCTATCACTAGCTTTCCCGGGTTGGAATGGCTTTCAGGAATATTCCCACTGTGCACTGTGCCAACTCACCCGGCACCATAAACACAAATGTACAGGGGCAGAGGTGGTACTGAAAAGTGAATCTGTCCTATAGCCCCTGGCACCAGAACTATGTATGTAGTGGATGAGAAATCAGGTTTGAAATGGGAAAGCCAGTACCTAGTCTGTGGAAAATTCTTCAAATCATCAAAAATGTAAAGTTGTAAGCAGAGGAAACAGGGAAGTCCTCTCCTTTCAGCGAAATATTTAATAATGTGGCATTTGCAATTATAAAAGTACCATACTTTATTTTTTTCCTTTTTGGTTGGAAGCATGGAAAATAGAATTTATCAGATTTCTTTTATTTTTAGGGTACAAACTTATAAATGGTGAGTGAAGCTGTGAGTAAGTCATATATATGCATCACTACTAATAATAATAAAATACAAACTTCATTCAACCATGTTAAGACAAAGTATTACAAAAATCATGTTTTCACATGAAGAAATGCTCAATGTATGCAGTCGAAAAGTATACATGAAAAATCATATTACGTCTTAGTCCACTCACTGCCACAACAAAACACCATAGGCTAGGTGGCTTAAACAAAAGAAATTTATTTCCCAAAGTTCTGGAGTCTGGGAATTCCAAGATCAAGGTTCTGACAATGGCTTGTAGACGTTGCCATCTCACTGTGCGCTCACATGACCTATTCTTTGCGCACATGCTGGGGAGAGATCATGAGCTCTCTGGTGTCTCTTCTTAAAGGGCACTGATCCAACTATGAGGACTCTACCCTCATTACCTCATTTAACCCTAATTACCTCCCAAAGGCTCCATCTCCAAATACCATCACATTGGGAGTGTTAAGGCTTCAACATATGAATCTGGGGGGGTGGGGACACAAACATATCAAATGTGTGTACAATAATTAAATTATTATGCACTTAATGATATTTGTGATATTTGACAGCTCTTTAATATTTGCAATTTACTGTGATTTATTTTCTCTTTTCAAATGAACATTCAATTTCACACCTAATTTTGTTTTTATAATTTTGTATTCTTTCTCTCAAAGATGATACCAGCCCAACAAAATCTGGACCCTCTCTTGCCCTTAACATCACCTTCCTATACCCCATATACTTCAGTTCTGTCATATCTAAAACTGCCATCTTAAACACAACATCAGTCTCCCTGTCTAGCCAACCATGCATTTCTATCTATTCGCAAGATTCTAAATCACAAATCTCAAGAATAAGTCTGATGGAAGCAACCTAAATGTCCATCGACAGATGAATGGATAAGGAAGATGTGGTACATATATACAATGGAATATTACTCAGTCATAGAAAAGGATGAAATAATGCCATTTGCAGCAACATGGATGGATCTGGAGATTATCATACTAAGTGAAATAAGCCAGACAGAGAAAGACAAACATCATATGATATCACTTATATGTGGAATCTAAAAATACATGATACAAATGAACCTATTTACAAAACAGAAATAGACTCAGACGGAAAACAAACTTATGGTTACCAAAGGGGAAAAGGAGGGGAAGGATACATTAGAAGTTTGGGATTAACATATACACACTACTATATATAAAATAAACAAGGACCTACTGTATAGCACAGAGAACTATACTCAATATTTTGTAATAACCCATAATGGAAAAGAATCTGAAAACGAATATATGTATATATAACTGAGTCACTTTGCTGTACACCTGAAACATTGTAAAGCAACGCTACTTCAATAAAAAATAAATAAATAAAAACAAAGCAATTACAAAAACAAGAACAAGTCTAGTAAAAGCAGAAAGAAGTTGAATAAGCAAACACTATCACTCTCAGGGAGTGATAAGGAGGATAAATTAGGAGCACTTATTTGTTATTCAACATATACAACTTACTCCACTAAAAGTTTGCCAATGGTTGAGTTACAGTCACCATAGTTTACCCCGTACCACTATTTTCCTCCAACCCTCAGGCCCTGTGGCTGAGTTCAGCTTACTTTCACTCAGGGTTGATTCTCTCCCACTGGCCCTACAGTCCACCATGGCAATTTGGCTTCCTTCAGGCGTCCTTCAGTCAATGAGTCATGCCTGTGTGGATCTGCATTCCAGGTATCAACCTTGTTTGAATCATTACTTTCCCAAAAGTCTCCTTAGCTCCAAAGTGAGTCAGTCAATATCAATAAATTTGAAGAGGGGGTGAGAACCAGCCTCACACTCCCAAGTTACAAACATAACACACGTAGAGAACACAGCTCACTCGGACTTCACCAGGGCTCACTACTATCAGTGGAGAGAATGGCCATATAAACACAAAGTGTGAAGCTTTATTCTCTCCCTGAGAGTCAGAGGCAGAGTGATTTCTTAACAAATGCTCCTGTTGTGGTGTACAAATGATATTGTTCTCTATAGCTGGCACTAAAAGCTAGAGCGGCTTTATGGCATTTTTTAAACTTCCATCTCTAAACCCAAGCTGGCAGTTTGGTGTCAAATACAGCAGAAGCCTATTCAATACATATCTCACCTAAAAGGTGGAGGAAAATCCTGATTTATAGGAATCCAGGTAACCATGGCTCTCAGTGCACTGGAGTATTTTGCTTGTTACTCTGTTTCAGAGAAAGTCTAATCACCAAAAAACCCCAAGACGATAAAACAAACAAAAAACCCCGAAAGTCTTGTGTGTGCAGCTAGCAGCAATGCAAAAGTGTTCTTATAATGTTTGGGGATTGTTGATTTTCTGTCTCAATACTCTACCCTTTTTGCAACTGCACGATGTCCTATAACATCTTGCCATCAGAGTCCGCTATTTTTAACAACGTTCTATTGCTTAAGGCAGGAAAATGAATGTGAACTTCTTAAAAGGAATTTCACCAAGGGCTGAAGTGGAAATGATTATTTAAATTAACCCTCCGTGGACCAGATAATCCAATTAGCAAGCGTCCACGTCCCCACCAGTCTTTTCACTCCTCTGCCTCCGAGGCACATTTCTGCCTCCAAGCTTCTGTAATCGTAATTGTATTTTTTACATTGCAAAGTTACTAATATTTGAGGTCTGCTCTGAAACCAAACTGAAGTCTTGAGATTCGGACAATAATAAACAGGGTTTATATTACTATTCTGTGTAAATATTGTTCATGGTAGAGCCAAGAAGTATTCTCTGGTTATATTTTCTTTCTTATGCTGCCCCTTATTTATCTTGATGTTTCTATCGACCTTTATTATTTTCTTGCATTGTTTACCTTTATTGAATTCCTAAGTTCTTCCATTTCTCTGGGATAATATCAAATCTCTTAAATACCCACTTGGAGTTTTTTGGTTTTTTACTCTACTTGGACTTTTATAATTTTTCTGCATGATTACCAGGCTTAACTTCCCTTTATTATTTTCCCAAACCATTCTTTCTTCCTAGATCCTAAATCTGCATGATTCTTGGTTTACGTCTTCATTTTTCTAAGATGTATACACAAGTGGTTTCCTTAAAAATGCTGTGTGTCGGTAAGAATGTAAACTGGTACAGTCACTGTGGAAAACAGTTTGGAAGTACCTCAAAAAATTAAAAATAGAATTACTGTATGGTCCAGCAATTCCATGTCTGGATATATATCCAAAGGAAGTGAAGTCAGTATCTCAAAGAGATATCTGCACTCCCATACTCGTTGCAGCATTATTCACAATAGCCAAGATATGGAAACAACCTAAGTGTCCAATGGTAGATGAATGGAATATTATTCAGCTATGAGAAAGAAGTCAATTATCACAAAGTTAACATGCTTGTGTAGCTGTCACCTAGAGCAAGAGATGAACTATTACAGCATCCCAGAAGCCCCCTACTGCTCCTCCCCAGTACTAACCTTCCCTCTTTACCAAAAGTAATTACTTTCTGACTTCTATCATCAGAGACAAGTAGTTTTGTCTGCTTTTGAAATATAAAGGACTCATTCACGATTTGTTTTTGCATCTAGCTTCTTTCACTCGATGTCACGTTTGTGATAGTCATCATGTTGTAGCATATAGCAACAACATTATTCATTATTATCAAGCATCATGATACATTCTATATCATTAGATGAATAGATCACAATCTATGTAGCCATTCTACTGTTAATGAACATTTGGATCTCTAGTTTGGTGCTATTAATAATAATGTTAATATGAATATTCTTATACATATCTTTTGGTGCACATATGTATGCATTTCTGTTGGGTATATCCCTAGAAGTGGAAGTGCTTGGTTATAGAGTATATGAACGTTAAACTTGATTAGCTACTGGCAAAGAGTTTTGAATGTGATTTTTAGCAGGTTACGCTCTCACCAGCAGTATATGAGAGTGCCAGGTGTTTTACTTCATTACCAACACTAAGTATAATTAGTCTTTCTAAATTTAGCCTTTTTGGTGAGATTTCTTAAAGTGAAGCCCACCACATATGCTTCTCACCCATTTGTACATAAAAACATAGTTATGATTGTAAAAGCATAAAAATGTGAGGGTCACTGAAAGTGGAATTTTAATGCATGTTTATTAGATTGCAAAGCCCTCTACCTCTCAACTCCTCATTAAACTCCATCTACTTCCACTTTAGAGTACTGTGGTAACACAGCAAAATCAGAGACTAGTCAACTCAAGGAACCTGAGATTTTGAGGCCACGTGATGCCCAATGGAACCCCATGGAGACAGACTTATATTGTCTTTCATGCTTGACTGGCACCAAGTCAACCCACATCCCCTCATGAGCAGCATCAGAGGAGTATTCTGATGTTAGCTTTCTTAGGATGTATAATCTTTCATACTCACCACTATTTTAACACAAGATTTTAGAATTCTCTAACCATTCTTTTTTTTCAATACTCACAAAATTTATACTCAAGATTGTATTTTTGAAGGTCTTAGGTCACTTAAATTTTACATCCCAGAAAGTAAACACTAAAGTACAATCAAAGAGACATGAAACACTCTTGATCAAATAATTTGAGGTGTGGCAAAAGAATTATAATTAAATTAGCTGGGAAAAGAGAAAGATTTTTTAAACTATCAGATAAACATGAAGCCAGTTGGGATCTTTTTCTATTGATAAATATCAACTCTCTAATTGAGACAATAAAGAAAAGAATAGAACGGTTTATAAAAATATTTTTTGAATAGTTCACTCTGAATTTTAAGACTTCTTGTGGTTAATAGCAGACCTATACTATGAATGTGTACAATGCATGAAAGGACCATAAGTCTTAAAAGAATCATTTCACTGATGGACAAAATGATGGGCTGTACTTGATGAGAGAGAGAAAATAGAATTTTTCTTTCTAATATAATACTGATGCTTATTTATTTCCATATTGGGCAATATCAATCTAAAATCTAAAATGACAAGTATGCAAAACAAATTGTACGAGAATTTATCTCTATGGTCATTATTTTCATTTTCACAGCACTATACAAATGTACAAAGTATTCGGATATAATTTCTCTCATTTGACTCTAAAGGCTATCTGTATGGAATATGTTCACATTATTAATCTTGTTTTACAAAATTAAAAGGTTCAGAAAGGTTAAATGAAAAGTCAAAGCTATGCATATTATAACTGTAGTAGATGAAACTAAAGCCAAGTTTCTTTTTTTTTTTTTTTTTTTTTTTTGCGGTACGCGGGCCTCTCACTGTTGTAGCCTCTCCCATTGCGGAGCACAGGCTCCGGACGCACAGGCTCAGCGGCCATGGCTCACGGGCCCAGCTGCTCCGTGGCATGTGGGATCGTCCCAGACCGGGGCATGAACCCGTGTCCCCTGCATCAGCAGGCGGACTCTCAACCACTGCGCCACCAGGGAAGCCCAAGCCAAGTTTCTTTTCTCCAATTTAAGCATTCTTTCTACTGAGAAATGTTGGCTTTCTACTGACAGACAAAAGCCAGTGACTATTTGGAAATGGCATTAGCCTATGAGTATGGACATCAGTTGCTGAGTTTACAAAGAGGTTTGACACAATTTACAAAATATTTGATCCAGTTCTCTTTTTTTTCTATCTCTATTCTCTTTAGTCAAGACAGAAATATAAATAAAATGACAGATGAGTAAGAAGGTAACTCCATGCCAACTTTATTTTCTCCAACTACTAAAACTAGAACAGGTGAATTTAATGGTAAGCAAATGGGGGTAGGAGGTAGAGCCTTGGGTATGACTGTGACTTGAAATATCACTTGGGGAGGAAACAAACAATACAGCCAATCAACCACTGGGATTCAAAGGTCATCAAAAGACAGTGAAACTTTGCTTGAACTGAACTAAAGTTCTGAATGGACTAATTTTAGATTTTATATAAGCAGACTAGATTGAATGTATTGGCATTGCTTGTATAACCTGTCATGCCGCCATGGTTGAAATTTAAACTCTACAGGGAGTGGTAGATTCTTTAACATGATGGGGCAATGGACATGAAATATTTTCCTCTGAATTCTGCATTATATTCCCACCGCTAGTTTGTAGTTTGGCGCATTACTTTGTGTAACCTCTACAGGGACTAATGTCCCTTCCAACTCACCGCACACACTGAACAGTTCCCCTGTGCCAAAACCTTTCAGGAAGATAAATAATTGCAAACAATTAAATTCCCTTTCTCTCTCCTCTCTCTCTCTCTCTCACACACACACACACACACACACACACACACACACACACACACAAAGGCTTTTGTGTAATAAACACTTGTCCAGTGGAGAAGTGGAGAAAAGGTAGCAAGAGAGATGGTATATGCTGAAATATATTTATTGATATTCAATTAAATGAAAGAAACTAGATGTAGTCTAGCTGAGCATGCTATTTTAAAAGACTGACTTCTCTCCAAAGGTTTGTCCACATAAATTGTCAAGCTTGTTGGACATAATCAACTTTCCAATTTCAATAAAAATAAGCACAGCTGATTCTGTTTTGACAACTTATCAATAAATAATATTCCTGTAAAAAACTTCTGCAGTTGGTAAAATAGACACAAGACTTCAAACTCCTGAAATATTTAGCCCCTTCTTAATCCTTTCATCATTTTTTCACCACTGTGATGGCAGAGACCATATCTACCTTATTCAAAACTGTAATCCCTGTGGCTAGTACATTGTAAATATTCACAAGGAAGGAATAAGGACAGTACATCCATGTCCATAAGGGGTGTGTACGTGTGTGAGAGACACATTTCAAGGATTTTCCATATCTTCTACCACTTTTCGTATCTCCCTATTCTATTTCTATTCAATCAACTATAAAACCCAATCAGTAATATAACATCTTTAGGAAGGCAACTTCTCATAACAGTTTATGAAAAAAATCAATATAACAAGTAAATTATGTAATATGACCTTTTTTCCTATTGTATAAAGGTGATTTTAGCCATTTAATCCCAATTTCGTCAACTCTGCTTCTCCCCAACCATCAACATTTCTCTGTATCTCTACTACTATCATTTTATCTTTCTTCAGCACCAGAGGGAACAATGATGAAACTTTTCTCAAAGGCAAATCTCTCCACTTCATCTCCTAAAGCTCCCCACAACACTTTATTTCATCAATAGACACCCTCTTTCACCAGACTTTTGGTCTTTTATTCTTCACTCTGAATTTTTTCCTTTGCACACTCCTTCATTCAGAGTTACAGTCGGATCCAAAAATACAAAGTCTCAATAGTTAATCTCTCCCTCTCCCTCTCCCTCTCTCTCTCTTCTCTGTATGTGTATGTTTGTGGTCTGACTGCTTCTCGGTCTTTCCTTTTCAGACATTTTCATTGTCCTTTGTACTACCAATATCAGAGGGAAAAAAAAAAAATCCTCTTTCTTAATGACTGCAGAAAAAGTCCCAGGGAGAGCTCTTAATCTCCCAGCTGGAGTCATGTGCTTCTCTCTGAACCAGTACCTTTGGCCAAAAGACAGAATGCTCTAAGGGACTAGGTCTGAGCCACATGGAGATCCTGGAGGAGAAGCAAAGAGAGAAGAGAGAATTACCTACTGCCACAGCACGTGGGCAGAGGCCAAAATAGAGGTAATTCTGCAAAAGAAAATTATGAAGCACAGAAAAAAATAACAGCCATACAAGTGCAAATGTAATTAACTCTCTTCACATAAAACATTTTTTTTTTCTTCAACAGTGTTTTCCTTTTAGGATAACAGTCTCTCTTTTTATGACTCCAAGTTTCCAAATGAAGAATGTGGACTCTACTTCCCATGCATCATCCACTCCCTTCTTTGCCCTTGAAAACTGGCCTCTAAACTCTCCAACATTGATGCTGCCCTCTCAAAAGTCACTACTGGTGCTTTCTCTTCACCTACTACCTCTGTACAGCATTTGGCACAGCTTAGCATTCCCTTTGTAAATTTCTTCCCTCCTAAAATTTCCAGGACACTCAAATAGCCTCCTCCATACACCCCTAGTCTTCTGTTTCATCCCCTCATGGCAGACATGTCTGAGGCCATGTCTTCATCCTTCCTCTCTTCATTCCTCTTAGTTTCACAATCTCATACGATCATGCCTTCAATTAACCTCTCTAATGAATGACCTTAAACATCTACATCTCCAGCTCAAAACTCCAGCACACTTCTTCATGGTTCCAGCTGGATGGCCCACCAACAAAGCAAACTTAAAATGCTTACATCTGACTCCGAAATGTTAACGGTACCATCACTTTCCAAGCAACATGTTTTTTTTTTAATTTTTTTATTTTTTATTTTTTTTTATTTTTTATTTTTTTTATCAAGCAACATGTTTTAAATCTCAAGTGCTTCTGACTCTTCTCTCCATGTTCAGTCAGGTGCCATTTCCTCCTGATCAGTCCTCCTTTTTTCACCTCATATAGTTTCTGCTCCCACTGACACTACCAAGCAGAAGTCCTTATTCCCTTGCAATAACAACTTTAGTGTTTTCCCTGCTCTGGGACCTCCCCCATTTCAATCAATTTTTAATTTTCACATCGAACATATCACTCCACTGCTCAAAAACTTTTCATGACATGTGCTTTCCAGTGGTCCATATTTCACTGTTAGGGAGAACCAATCTTTTAAAGGTTTGCATGCCTTGGAGATGCTTTTTTTTTTTTCTGTTCTTCATTCTCAATCCCTGACTAAGATGAGGCAACAATCCAGGACAATTATGTCTGATCTGTAGACCTAAACTTTTTTTTTTTAATTTATTTATTTTTGGCTGTGTTGGGTCTTCGTTTCTGTGCGAGGGCTTTCTCCAGTTGTGGTGAGCAGGGGCCACTCTTCATCGCGTTGCGCGGGCCTCTCACTGTCGCAGCCTCTCTTGTTGCAGAGCACAGGCTCCAGACATGCAAGCTCAGTAGTTGTGGCTCATGGGCCTAGCTGCTCTGCGGCATGTGGGATCTTCCCAGACCAGGGCTCAAACCCGTGTCCCTTGCATTGGCAGGCAGATTCTCAACCACTGCGCCACCAGGGAAGCCCTAGACCTAAACTTTTCCTTAGTTGGGATAGCCCAAGTTAGAGACTGCAGGATGGGTGGGAGTGTAAAGTATATAGTGTTTTGGCAAGATTTTTTAGGCACAGGTATGGAATCCTATTTTATAATTAGTTCATCTCTTAATTGTTTTTGAACCCAGAAAGCACAGAAAGGAGTATTACTTATTTTCCTTCTGAAAAATGCTAACATGGTAGACTCAGAGGTTCATAAATTTTTTCACAACAGCACCGACACATCAATGACCAAAGTAAAAAGTCTGAACATCTCTTGAAAATGGATGGAGCACAAAATTTGCCTGCCTACAATTAGATATATTCAAGCAAGAAGGAACCTAAAAGCATTTAATTCCACTCCATCCTTTTACAGATGAAGTGACTTACCCAACTTCAACTGTTCATAGACTAAATGGTATCTAGAACCTAGATTTGCCTATTTAAAATCCAGAGTTTCTTCACTTTACACCACACACTTTCCAAATGGTGGCGGTCTGCCTTAAAAAATTATATTCAATATTTTTTAATAACCTATAAGGGAAAAGAATCTTTAAAAATATATATATATAAAACTAAATCACTTTGCTGTACACCTAAAACTAACACAACATTGTAAATCAACTATACGTCAATAAAAAAAAGCATGTCCTCCATGAAACAATCAACATTGCAGCAAGATGAATTCCCTATAAATATAGCTAGATTACAGCACTCAAGAAATTGCAAGTGAATGGAAAATATCTCTCTGAATCTTTCACAAAGACTCTATTGTCAAATTATCCTTTCTTGCATATAAGGAAAATGTTCAAGAATTAGTTCCTTAAAACAGGGATTTATCATTTTGGCAACCCAAACCACTATGTAAAAGAAAGCCATAATTATTAAAATTATGTGTTTAAATTATTAATAATAATTAATAATTAAAATTTTTAAAGCCTATTATTTATTAAAATAATTGAAGCCTTCGCAAAATGTTTTAACTCAGAATTGTATAACATCCAGAATATGCGTAAATAGTCCAATCCACATCATGTTCAAGTCTGTAATATTTAAGTAATGTTTCTCTTGGTATGAACTGGTATCTGTAATTGACTGGCCCACCCAAACAACATCTACAGTCTTTGAAGGAATGAGGAGAAAACAGGTAAGTCTATTATGTCAGGATGAAATGCTTCGTGTAAAATGACAATTTGTTAGAAATTTAATCAAACTGAAAATGAGCCTAATATAGGGCTGGCATTTGTTCCCACAGAAACTGGCTGGGTAATGGTCCTGAAAGGTTTTCCATTATATGTGGCTCTGCTGGTGCATTCAGGTTCTCTCACGCATGAGAAGCAGATAATGACTGCCTGAGAATAAGAGAAAGGTAATGGAATCAGAAGGTATTTCCTTTGAAGGGATACACAAAGTTAGAACTTAAAAAGTATTATTGAATAGTTTCAGGCACAACTGGGAGATGATCTGACCATAGCCATAGTTCAGGAAATAGCACACCCTATGGATTCACCAGTTGGACTCTGGAGTTAACTGGACCTAGATTCAAGTCCCAGTACTGCCACCTATTGGTCCACATCACTGTGCGATTCAAGCTGTCAGAGCCTTTTAATTCCCTCCTCTGTAAAACTGTTAATAATATTGCTTACTTCAAAGGGCTATTAAAAGGTTCACTGATGTAATGCCTGTTAAGCCCTCAATGAAAGCCGGTGGTTATTATTCCATGATATAGCAAAACATTTCTTTTTTCTGTGCCTCCAAAATGATTATATATCTAGTCCTAATTGGTACATATTGCTCCTTAGGTCCACATTTTCTGATATTCTCTTAATGGGAGTTTGTATCAAGGCCTAGGGATGGATAAGGAGTGTCACCAATGCTGTTAATATGCCTAATGCCTGATTTACTACATAATCCTCAACCATCCCTGAATCACTGACAGTCAACTCTATAAGCTGAGCTCATCTGAGCTTATAAAAATCAGAAAACAGTCAAACTGGAAGAGAATGTGGCCATCTAAGGAAAACTCCTCATTTTACATGTGGGAATGGTAGACATACAGAAAATAGCAGGAAAATAGAACCATGTCTCTGATGTTCTAGTTATCCCACTACAACTTCTAGAAAATGCATTGACTATGGCAGAGAATGATTATAACAATAGTAACAGCAGTAATAGTATACACAACAGCTATTTAATATTTTCTCTGTTCTAGGCATTATTCTAAGCATTTTGCATATATTAACACATTTAATTGTCACAACAACCCAACAATTAGTATTACTCTTATGTCAGTGTACCCTGGCTTTTAAAAACACAGAGAAGTAACTTGCCCAGGGTCACATGTCCAGTAAGTGATATGGAAGGAAAAGAGTATTTGTATTTGCTACCTATTATACACCAAGCATATGCTAAATTCTTTAAGAAATTTAAAGGGAACTAACAATTTTTGAGCACTTACTATTAACCAGGCAGTCAGAAGTTTTCTGTTGGCCTCTTCTGAAGAATAAGGATGGCCTTCTTTCTAGGGGCATGTCCTCAATAAACTCCTCAGTTTTACAAGGGACAAATCCTACCTCTTAAAACATCTGTAAGAGGAGTAGATTGTGATCTTCCTTGCTGTTCCTTCCTTCTATTGTGAAAAATATAAATCAAATTGAAAACTCATTGGATGGGTGTGATGATGTCAATTTGATTGGGCCATGGATGCCCAGATATTTGGTCAAACATTATTCTGGGTATGTTTGTGAGGGTGTTTCTGGATGAAAGTAACATTTGAATCAGAAGACTGAGTAAAGCAGATTTCCCACCCTAATGTGAGCAATCCAATCGGTTGAAGATCTGAATAGAAAAAGAAGGTTGGCCCTCAGGTGGGTAAGAGGGAACTGCCTTGAGCTGGGACATCATATTTTCCATGCCTTTGGACTCAAACTGAAATATTGGCTCTTCCTAGATATCAGGCTTGCCAGCATTTGGACTGGAAATTTCCTAGATTTCCTGGAACTTTCCATCAGCTCTCTTGGACCTCCAGCCTGCCAACTGCAGATCTTGGGATTTGTTAGCCTCCATAACAGTATAAGCCAATTCCTTATAATAAATGTGTCTGTCTCTTCTTCTCTCCCTCCCTCTCCCACCATATATATTTAGAGAAAGAACTGTGCATCCACTTATATGAGGATTTTTTCAATAGAAAATACTACAGTACTCCACGGATGTGGAGATGTGGAACCATGGATATGGAGGAACTGCAGATATATGGAGGAACAATGTATGCGGAGAGCCAACTGTAAGTTATATGCACATTTTTGACTGAGTAAGAGGGTCAGCACTCCAACCCCCGCATTGTTCAAGGGTCAACCCTATACAGAAAAAGAACATTCTTTTCTCTGGAGAATGATAACTAATACATACAGGTCTAGAACAGGCTAGATGAGACACAGTGAAAGACAGTATTAATAATCCAAACTAAAGCACAAGAGTAAAAAAAAAATTTAATAGAAAAGAATCATGCAACATGTAATACATGAAAAGATCTAATATACACATAGTTAGATTCCAAGAAATAAAAGACAAGGACACCAAGACAGAAGCATTATATGAAAAAATAGTGATCAAGAAATTTTGAAATCTGATGAAAGACATTAACGCACAGATGAAGAAGTTCAGTGAATCAGAAGCAGGATGAATGATGCCTGGGCACATAAGAGTCTAACTGTTGAAAACAAACAAACAAACACAAAAGAAAAAAAGAAGAAAAAGAGAAAAATCTTGAAATCGGCCAGCCAGAAGGAAGTAAAAAAACATTTTCCTCAGCAAAGCAACAACTAAAATGACAACTGACTTCCCAGCAGAAACCATGGTTTCCATAAGAAATTGTAATGGCATTCTTAAAATGCCAAAACAAAACAAAACAAACAAACAAAAACAAACAAAACTGCTAACACTAGAATTCCATACCTGGTAAAAGTAATTTTTTAAAAAAAGGCAAGAGAAAGATATTCTCAAATAGACATGAGAGAATTCACTGGAAAAGACTTCTACTGTAGGAAATACTAAAGGAATTTCCACAAGCTAAAAGAAAAAAATTGCAGATGAAATCAAGGAAGTCCAAGAAAGGATAAACCACACCAGAAAAGGTAAACATAGGGGAATATAAAAGATTATTGACTGATTAAGGCAATAATAATGACAACATTTTGTGGAGTTTGTAACCTATGTAGAAGTAAAATATACGACAAAAATAGCAAATAAAAAGTGAGTTATTAAAAATATCTCTAAATCATAATCATTGTAACTGATATCAAGTAAGCAATTGTTTTTCCTCCAAAACTCCTACTTAAAAATATCCGGGGCTTCCCTGGTGGCGCAGTGGTTTAGAGTCCTCCTGCCGATGCAGGGGATATGGGTTCGTGCCCCGATCTGGGAAGATCCCACATGCCGCGGAGTGGCTGGGCCTGTGAGCCATGGCCGCTAAGTCTGCGCATCCAGAGGCTGTGCTCCACAACGGGAGAGGCCAAGACAGTGAGAGGCCCGCGTACAGGAAAAAAAAAAAAAAAAAAAAAAATCCATATTTATAAACTCTGTAATAAAGCGTTTCTGATTGACCATCAGTTTGGTCATTTCTTTTATCTTTGACTTCTTTTTATATAGCCTTCCTAAAATGAAATAAAATAATAAATTAAACTTACTGTAAGAATAAGTATTACCATCAGAAATCTAAATTTTAGACTGTAGGTTTTTAATGCCCTTCTTTTCCCATATTAAGGCATAATTTTACTGGATCCCACATTGACATGCACCATAAGAAATAGCCTACTCCTGTAATATCCAGACAAAGCCATAATCTGAAAAGATACATGCACCCCAATGTTCATTGCAGCACTGTTTACAATAGCCAGGACATGGAAGCAAGCTAAATGTCCATCGATGGATGAATAGATAAAGATGTGGTACATATACACAATGGAATATTACTTATCCATAAGAAAGATTTGCACCGACATGGATGGACCTAGAGATTGTCATACTGAGTGAAGTTAAGTCAGACAGAGAAAGACAAATATCATATGATATTGCTTATATGTGGAATCTAAAAAATGGTACAAATGAACTTACTTACAAAGCAGAAATAGAGTCACAGATGTAGAAAACAAACTTATGGTTACCAAGGGGGAAAGGGGGAGAGGGATAAATTGGGAGATTGGGATTGACATATACACACTACTATATATAAAATAGATAACTAATAAGAACCTACTGTATAGTACAGGGAACTCTACTCAATACCCTATAATGACCTGTATGGGAAAAGAATCTAAAAAGAGTGGATATATGGATATGTATAACTGATTCACTTTTCTGTACAGCAGAAACTAACACAACATTATAAAGCAACTACACTCCAATCAAAATTAATTAAAAAACAAAAAAAGAAATAGCCCACTGAAGTCTGTTATTGAAAATGTAGTTCACAACAAACCTCTATTTTTTCCTTAGGACCAGTCTTCTGAAGTGTTGTTTTGTTTTTATTTGACTAACAATGTGAATTACACATCTTATTATGTTAACTTCTTTGTTTTATTTACTAGAAAGCTCTGACACAAACTTGTGGTTATTTTCTAGACACTGTAGAAAAACATATATACCCTGCTATTTATGCACTGCATTCACCCTTAATTATATTTAAGTTTTCCCCATGTTTAATTTCCCTTCACTCATATTTTCTCCTCCACTTTTATATGTAATCCTAAGAACTTGGAGGTTTTTGTATGTCACCTCAAATCCTTTTTAGAACAAGGGAGGAAATAAATACATACATATATACATATATTCATATACACATACATACACATTTACTCATTCTGGGATCTTTTCAGACATCTTCTCATTAAATCATCACACACAAAAAAGGAAATGCTTATTCTTATCCATTTCACATATGAGAAAACATAATCAATGACTAGCCCCAAATCACACAATAATGAAGCCAGAATTCTCTCCCCTTTGCTCTAAAGCCTGTGATTTTTCTTTTATGCCATGCTGTCTATGTCTCTCATGTGCCTACTGTACCATTCATTTATTGACTGATCGGCTGCCTATGTACTGACTACATAGTATGTGCCAGACTGTGGATTCAAAGTGAATAAACCCGTCAAAGCGCCACACCTCCCAGGCAGATTGCAGGCTCTGTCCTATGACATTAGGTTTCTTTTACAGGAATACCTTTTTGGTAAGTTGGACTGTAAGTGCTTACTGAGAGAGATACTATTGTTTACAACTGCAGTATGATCCGCCACACCCATCCCACACCATCAGAGGTCCTCTGCGAGGTGTGGCTACTGTGCTTATCCACATTGCCCCAGCCAACTTCACAGTAAATATTTACACTCACAAGACCAATGAGGAATCAGCATGGCGATTAGTGGGAGGTTTTGCTAAGTAATCAAAAAAATAATTAGAGGAATAGCAGGATGTTATGAAGCAACACTGAGGTTTAGTTTTATACAGTGAGAGGGAAAAAAAAAAAAGACACAAAGCCTAACTGAATTATGTTGACTTATACTGAACAAAAGGTAATTTTAGAACTAACTTGTCAAGTATGTCAATCTGCTGTGGCTTTTGGGAGCCCAGATTCCCTTCATAACTCAATGTCTTGTAACTAACACCCCCTCCACAAAGGACTGTGAATATGCCCTGAACAATGGCTGAGTATGGGTTTGAATGCTTAATGGGATGCTGTCAGCAAAAAGAAATGGTCTCATTTCAGCCCATTACTCAGACTCTGCATACCAAACCCTTGTTTCTGAATGTAACACACGGCTAAGGGACACACGATACTTTACTAAACACAGGGCCTTCTGCAGTTACATAAGAAGAGAAACTGGAGGTTTTTGTCAGGGATCAAGGAACAATACCTATAATTCACAGGTCTGTGCTTTGTCATGGAGAATCCAAAGCCAGTGGAGCTGAGCCCTTCAACACAGGAGCCCTCACACACGTTGTCCTCTGTAGGACCCTTTTCATCACCCCTCAAGGGGTAAGGATTAATCATTTCAGGGAGAGAAGGTAAGTTCTTTGAGCACTGCAGGAAGTCTCTTTTCCTGAATGGAAAGGGATAATTTTCTTATGCTCACAGGCATTAAGGATGCACAGATTTTACTCTGTCCCACTTTCAGAATCCACCTTCTTGCCCCTCAAAACATAGGGAGAGAGAGTCGGTTTCATTAAAAGAACAAGTGCTTTTGTGTCAGACACCGTGGCTTAAACCTTCCCAACCTCCGTGTTCACATCTCCAATATGGGGATATTAGTAAAACCTTCCTCACAGGGGCTACATGAGGATCAAACAAGATCTCATCTGTAGGCTGTCAGCCAAGAATAGGTGTTCAAAAAAAATCATTCTAAGTTCTTTCTCTTCTAGCTCCAAGAAACTGCTCCAAAGAGGTAGCGGGGGGAGATCAGTATATATGTGATTTTGGTGAAGGGGGAGTACACGTAATCAAGCACATATTTTTTTTTTAAATTTACTTTTGGCTGCATTGTGTCTTTGTTGCTGCACGCAGGCTTTTCTCTAGTTGCGGCGAACGGAAGCTACTCTTCATTGCTGTGCGTGGGCCTCTCACTGCAGTGGCTTCTCTTGTTGCGGAGCACAGGCTCTAGGTGTGCGGGCTTCAGTAGTTGTGGCACACAGGCTAAGTAGTTGTGGCTCGCAGGCTTAGCTGCTCCGCGGTATGTAGGATCTTCCCGGACCAGGGCTCGAACCCACGTCCGCTGCTTTGGCAGAGAGATTCTTAACCACTGCGCCACCAAGGAAGTCCCCAAGCACATATTTTTTTTTTTTTTTTTTTTTTTTTCGGACGCGCAACCACTGCGCCACCAGGGAAGCCCCCCAAGCACATATTTTTTACGGAAGGTTTCTGCTAGTCTCGTGAAGGTTACTGTGAGTCATGAGGAGCAGACGTCACCATAAAGGATTTTAGTGCTTTTCTACAATAGATATGAGATGATGCAAGAATTGGGCTCATAAAATCGTCTCCTGAAAATATCTATCTGAAGACGTGTTCTGCCAGTTTTTCCCAGAGCACAGAGTGTCTCATTCCTGATCTCCACCCTGAACTCCTTTCAGGGGGTTGTGAAGGTCAGCAGCTGCAGAGGTTCATAATTTCATCCTTGTAGAGGTAGATGGCAAGTGCCAATTGGTCGGTGACACCCGTTAACGAGGAAATATGGAAACGGGGCTGTGTGGCCTAAGGCAGGTCCCACTGGGGGAGACAGTTTGAAGGACAAAACTCTAAGTTAACCAAGAAAGAAAAACAAATTATGTTCCTACCTTAAGGGACAAGTCTGAGGATAAAATGATAGGTTAAAGAGTAAAGCTCAGGATTAAACGGTAGAGTCCTAAGTCAATGGAAATAGTGCTGCTCTCTTAGCTACTGACATAATCCACCAAAGACATGGTCTGGGGGATTTTCTGGACACTCTTTTTGGGAAGATTATTATATACCAGGAACTGTGGTGATGTTCTTTCCACATTATCTCATCTTTTTTTCTTCACAACTATCCTCAGAAGTGAACATTATCGCATCCAGTTACTAGTAAAAGAAACGGCAGCCTGCTGCACTCAATAATGTGCTGATGTTCCCACAACCAGTAAATGGCAGAGCCTGAAGTCTACCACTACCTTCTCTGAGTTTCTATCTCCACGTGACCCACACAGTTTCCCAGGTACAGAGAAGACAAGACTAGCAGTGAAATCTGGGGAGAGTTCCAACTAAAGTCTTGACCCCAAAGAAAACTTCCTGTACTAATAAATCTAGTCATTCGGACCAGACCCAGTAGCTCAGAACTATCTGTAAGCCCCCTGAGGAAAATGAGAGGTGCACCTTCCACAGTGAAAGGGAAGCTTCTGTTCACATGTTCTGATTATCATTAGATTCCTAATGTCAGAGGTCCCCGGTCATTGCTGACCCAGAAGGTCGTTGCTCTCCCTCTTCAGAGGCTTCAGAGAGCCCTACCCTCTCCCCAGCCTTTACCCTCCCAGTCTCCCTATAGAAGCTCCCCAGGCTTCTCAACTTACTGTTGAGAAGTGTCTCAAGGTAGTGAGACAATCTTGTCCAAGAATCTACCCAAGAAAACTATGCGGAGAGAGGGAACTTAGGGATCTGGGGAAAACTTTGGAGGCCCACTGGCCACAAAGCACACAAGAAACAGAAATGAATAACTGGGGTCACAAACAATTTAATTACTTATTTACTGCATTAACTGACTATTGAAAAAACTTATCTCTTCATGGAACCTCCCAGGAAAGCAGAACCAAAAGCATTCTTACACTACTTTTGATTTTGCTAATCCGAGTCAACTGGTCACTCCAGTCTCTTCTTTTCATATCCCTTCCTACCTGCCCCCCTGTCCTTCTGCAAAGGGCAAGAAGATGTGTCCCAGGACACAGCTCCAAGTCTGCAAGATGACTCCTCAGTGCCACTGTCAAGATGATGTAGTGAATACAGAGTGAAAAGGGAAAAAAATCTCCATTGTTTTGCACAAAAATAAGCCGGTGCTTAATCTAATGCAAACGTAATTACTTTTACTTAAACAAAAGGGGGAAAACAAATAAAAGGAAAAAAACTTAATGTTTATAGCAAAGGCCGTCTGCTTGGAAATGAACAATTATGTGGGCATCAGATAGCCACCACATTCTTCCTCTAGGCTGCTGCTCTTTGGAAACAAGTCTGAAACGCATTTAAAGAAACAGAAACAGGAGCTATGAGTCCTAGCTCTTCTTTTCTTTTCTCTTTTTTTTTTTTTTTTAACATCTTTATTGGAGTATAATTGCTTTACAATGGTGTGTTAGTTTCTGCTTTACAACAAAGTGAATCAGTTATACATATACATATGTTCCCATATCTCTTCCCTCTTGCATCCCCCTCCCTCCCACCCTCCCTATCCCACCCCTC
>NC_041229.1:88726357-88736099 GCF_002837175.3 Physeter macrocephalus | reverse complement strand
ACCCCTAGGTTCTTCATGACATTTTTTTTTTCTTAGATTCCATATATATGTGTTAGCATACGGTATTTGTTTTTCTCCTTCTGACTAGCTCTTCTTTTCTTATTGTCAACAGTTCCCATTTTAGGTTCCTGTCCTTGGTCATTTCTTTAGTTTGAATATTAACAGAAGGTTGGCACTTTGGGAAATGGCATTAAAGTTGGGTGTCAGGAAGAGGAACATTTTAACATTTTTTTCTATTGACCTTTACATGGGTTGACCCCTTTGATATTTCCAAACAGAGAATGAGTCAAAAGGAATACTCTTTGATTCATTCAACAGATATTTAAGGCCAAACTACTCTGTGACAGGTGCTGTACTGAGGTGAGCAACACAGAAATGAGGACTGTCCTAAAGTAGACAATCTAGTGGAAAGAAAAAACATGGAACAAATAATTCTGCAAATAAGTACAGAAAAGTACATGTTGCTCTGAGAGCAACAGAGAAGCCTAAACTATTAGCAGGGTAGTGAAGGAGGGTGGTCAGGAAGAGCCCTCCAGTTATTCCTGGAGGCTCCAAGGAAAATTCCACTTCCGAGCTTATTCAGGTTTTGAATAGAATTCAGTGCCTTGCAGAGCCTTGACACATGGGTCCCTTCAGGTTCAAGGCAACAATAGCACATGGGATCCTCATATTTCAGATCTCTGAATTCCCCTTCCACTACTATCCTGAGAAAGATCTCTGCTTCAAAAGCCTCACGTGATTACATTCGGCTCCCCAGGATAACCCAAGATGAATTGCTGTTTTAAGGTCAGCTGACTACTAATCTGATTTACATCTACAAAGCCCCTGTGCCACGTAACTTAACATATTCACAGAAGTAACACCAGGGGTAGGGGTGGGGGTGGGGGGGTGGGGGGCAGGGTTCATTTGGACTAAAATTCTGCCTGTCACATGGAGTATTTATAATGCTATGTGATGAAACCTCTAAAACACCCTCAAACTAACAGATTTACTTCCTGAGGAAAGGGTATATGGGAACCAAAGTTTTGTCCTTTTAAGTTGCAATCTCACAATTGTAACTTCCCCCCTCTCTCCCACTCTCCTCCTTGAACCCTGGCTCAGCTGCTTTACAGCTGTGAGACTTCAGATAGCCTACCTGAATTTGCTGAGCTTCAGTCTTCCTATCTGTAAAATGGGGATGATAACAGCAGCACAAACTCAAAGGGTTGTTTCAAACACTAAATATAGGAAGTCAGGATAACATCTGGCAGCTATCAAAGTTTCAACCAGTGCACACGGAATTAGAATTGGAAGGGGCAGAGTCAAGAGCCCTGGTCCAGAGGTCGCAAATCCAACCCTGGCTGCCAAGAGTTAGCAGAACCACCCGTGTGTCCACTCTAACATTCTCTGACTAGAATTTAGCTAGACCCCTGCCCAGCCTGGCTTTCTATCATTCTGTTCTGTTTCCCACTTCACAAACTCTCTTCCTCTTAGTGACCATATTCTTAAGATCCTCTTCCCAGTGACTCTTTCATGACTCAACGCACTGACTCCACTCTCCACAAACTATTTTCCAGGCTCCAAACTCTGGATTGAAAGTAGACCCTAATCTCTGTTGGCCCATGTGGGACGTGTCCTTGATTCCTCTTCCAGCAGATATCAACCCTCCCCTCATCTGGTAGGAAATAGTGGAAAAGATTAACAAAGAGACGTGGAATCTTCATCTCCAAAGGTCCTCAAAACCAGTCCAAAGCAGAAGCAAGCCAAGCAGGGAGGTCAGAAGCTAGAAACCATCAGGAAATCTCAGGAGAATTTATCTAGACAGCTAAGCTTAGATAAACAGCCTTTTGCAAACTAGGAATAATCATTGGCCACGCAGAGACAAACACCTGTAGAACATTTTTTTTCTTGTTAGAATAATCAAAAGAATGAAAAGTTAGCCTGTATCTGGCATGTATGCAATGACATGACCCCACAGAAGGCTTTCCTGGCTCAGACCAATGTATGACTGCTCTCCAGTGGCCTGAGAACTACGAATATCAATTATACTCATCGGTTCTCTCTGTGTTAAAATGCAGGCCATCCTGCAGGGGACTGGGCTCAAAATCCATTGTCACTACACAAAGTCAGCCCAGAATTAAACCAGTTGAGTGAAAGTGGATTTGAACATTTCTTTCCAGGTGAGCTCTCCATCCAACCACACACATGTCACTGAGATAAAAGCACAATCCTACACCGCTTTCTTTTGTGTAGTCAATAGCTAAAGTCAGGTAAGAAAACAGCCTCTTTAGACAGGATCATTTTTTTGCAAGGCAGCCCTATATTCAGCCATTTCCAGTTTGGGCCCTCCTGAACCAGGATTCAAGACAAGAAATTCTCTTGTACCCTGTGACCCATCTTACTTTGGCCAATCTCAGTTGAATGACTGAGTACACAAATGGTGTGTCTACTTTCTATTTTATGATACTCTTGCTTCTTCTGAGAGTCCATTAATAATGAATAGAAATGTAAAATTCTCCTTCTCTTCCCCTTCCCAAACCATCAAAGTAATTGGTGAGTTTCTATGTTGAACTGAACTCTTACCAGACTGGGAGAGCCCCCTGATCTCCTGGCACTATCATCAATTCGTGCTGGATAGTTCAATTCAAAGCAGCAATTTTGTGGAAGGTTGCATGAAATCCAGACTATGTAACTGCTCTGCTCAACAACTTTACCTGCTGGGTGTCTCTCCAGGATTGCAGGGAAAGGACCTGGGATTCCAAATGCATCTCTGCATTGTTGTTAGCTAAGGTTCAAGCAAAGCAGTCAGATTGCATAAAGGAAAAAGGATGAGAAATCTAGTATTTGACCATGGCTTTGAAGGTACTAGACTCTGATTTTACTTCAAACTTTAATTTGAGCAATGAATAAAGAAATGATAGGGCTTCTACAGAGGTAAGAATTGAGAAAGTTAGCATTCTTTGTTCTACAAAAGATGAAGGCTAAAGAGAAAGGTCACTGGAATATTCAAAAAACTTGGACATCTCAGAGAGAGTGAGGATCAACAAAGCCAGAAAAACAAAATATAGGGACATGGGATTTTTCCACTGTTTTTGTTAATGCTGCAAAATTTATTTTATCTAAGTTAAAAGTAGTAGTAATGCTCTGCAGAACTAAGGGGTATTTATCTTATAATGATTAATTTTTTCTTCCTTCCTGATGAAAACCAGTGTTTCATTTTATATTGAAATTATGCTCCATTGAACATTTTATTAGTAATAATTCACTATTTAAAATGTATAGTTCAGTAATGAAAAACAGACCACTAGGCTTGAAAGAAATCCAACTTATTTAAAATGAAAGAAATCTCCCTTTTAATTATGGTAGAAGTTTCTCTATCCAGACATGTAAAACACTTTCCAAAGAGTCCTTGAGTTTTTCTTTTTATTTAGAACTGTTTCAGATTTATAAAATTATAGTGAATTTAGTAAGAGAGTTCCCATATAGCCTGCACCCAGTTTTCCATATTACTAACATCTGAGATTAGTATGGTAGATTTGTTATAATTAATGAATAAATATTAATAACATTGTTACACAGAATGGATATTTTATGCAAATTTCTTCAGCTTTTCCCCCCTAATCTCCTTTTTTCTGTTCTAGGACCCTATTTAGGAAATCACTTTTCATTTAGTTGTCACATCCTCAGGCTTCTCTTTGCTGTGATAATTTCTCACGTTCCTTATTTTTGATGACCTTGACAGTTTTGAGGAGTACAGTCAGATATCTTATAGACTGTCCTTCAATTGGGATTTTTCTAATGTTTTTCTCATGATCAGAGTGGGTTAGAACATTTTAGGAAGAAGACCACAGAGGTGGAGTGCCATGCTCATCACATCATTTTAAAGGTATATATTATCAATACAGTTTTTCCTCTATTACCTGGCTTGAAGTAGTGTTAGTCAGGGTCCTCCACCAAAAGTTACTAATTCTTTCCCCCTTTGCATGCCGTGCTGTTTGGAAGAAAGTCACTGTGGGCAGCCCATACTTTAGGAGCATGGTATAATGCTCCACTTCCTTCATGGCAGAATACCTATGTAAATTATTGATATTTGGAATTCTTCTATATAGGAAGTTTGTCTATTCTCTCCCCCTTTTATTTATTTATTTATATTAGTGTGGACTCACGGACATTTATTTTATACTTTGAGTTATAATCCAACACTGATATGTTTATTTTGTGGGTCAAATTGCCCCGGCTTTGGCCACTGGGTGCTCTTTCAGTTGGCTCCTGTGTCTCTTTGACATACTCCCGTCATTGTGGCATTTTTTGTTGCTGTTGTTGCTTTGAGCACTTCTTTACTTTCTAGCACTAGAAGATGCTCCAAGCAGATCTTGTATATTTCCTACTCCAGTCCTAAAATCAGCCATTTCTCCAAGGAACTCTGGTCCTTTTTATTGGAGAAGGATATATTTTTTAATTTGAGGAAGTGTCCCTAAGGAAGAAGAAATGAAAGTACAATTCAAGTCAGCTGGGATTGATACGTAACAAAAATATTTTCTATTTTAAAAATACTTCAGAATGCTCAAAAGACATGAATTTGAGCCTCACAGCCACCCTAAGTAGATAGTATTACTCTACTTTGCCAATGAAGAAACTGAGACCGTGAGACTTTGTGTGATTTTCCAAGGCCACAGAGTTAGTAACTGGTAAGTAAATCCAGAACAAACATGCAGATTTTCTAGCTTATAATTCAGTTCTTTGGTGTCACTCCAGTATATACAGGTGAACAAATATAGGTTCCTAAGGGGTGTGGCCAAACTTCTATTTGGTAGCACTATCAACAAGGTTTTAGGAACTTTTAAGTATTCAGAGAAAATTGCTAACCTCTGATGTCAAAGAAACGTAAGATTTTCCTAATATACTTCTTGGTCAGCAACAAAATATTGGGCTGTCTGGAACCTGTGGGTGATTTGTTGTGTCATTTCAATGAATAGTTTCAGTAGAAGACATCACTTCTAATAAAGCAATGGAACCCTTTTGTATCGTAGTTTGAACTAAACATCCCAATTTTTCACCATCCAATAACCAAAGAAATTCAGATTCTAAGACTCAAGTATCAGTCAATTTTCAGCCTTGACTGCTTTCATCAATGCTAAAAACATCCACCTGAAAAAACAGGTAGGAAAATTAATGTGGAAGTGAATTTGAAAATTTGAATATACTGTGTTATTAGCCAAATTGAAATGTTTAAAATCAACTGTCCTGAATCCTGGGGAATGAAATAGATTGTTTCTATCCAATGTCAGAGTAAAAGCAAGAGCTGATGGAGGAGAAACATCAAAAATGTAAGCTCGGGCTTCCCTGGTGGCGCAGCGGTTGAGAGTCCGCCTGCCGATGCAGGGGACGCAGGTTTGTGCTCCGGTCCGGGAAGATCCCACATGCCGCGGGAGCAACTAAGCCCGTGAGCCATGGCCGCTGAGCCTGCGTGTCCGGAGTCTGTGCTCCGCAACGGGAGAGGCCACAACAGTGAGAGGCCCGCGTACCGCAAAAAAAAAAAAAAAAAAAAGTAAGCTCTTCCATAACTCTTAGTGAGTTCTTTAAAGTGAACAAAAGTACCACCAGAAGAGAAGAAAAATATAAAAACCACCCAAATAAGCCATGGAGTCTCAAAGTGCTTCATATTTATTAAATTTCCTCTTTGATTTAAAACCCATGTCAAGTCACATAATCACTCTCTCCTCGATGCTCCCAGTTATATATCAGTCCCTAACCGCAGACTTCAAATTCTTAGAAAAGGCCCATGGTGGGCATTCCCCAAATGCTTATAGAATGAATGAATCCCCATCCTCACCCCACAGTAGTATCAAAGATTTTCCTAATTAGCCCATCCCAAATTAATGACCTCTCTTTTCAACAATTGTGGTAGTTATGTTGGAAATACTCATTTGATATTCCTTACATAGTGCTTTATATTGTTATTTTACCACGTGTATGTACCTTATTTTCCCATCGGATTGTAAGTTCCTTGAGGGCTAAAATTAGAACCTACAGCCTCCTTACCTATAAGTTGAGGATGATCATATCTATCCTACAAGCCTATCAAGAGATAATGCATGTGAAATATTGATTCACAGAAGAGTAATTAACAAAGATAAACTGGTTAGTGGCTTTCATTTCCTCTCCAATTTTACTTTTTTGTATTCCTCCCTGTTCCTATTATAGTGTCTTGCACATGGTAGGGGCTGAATAAATATAGTCTGATGCACTATGAGTGCTTCAAGTTCAAGAAAAAGTTAATGTTGGCCAAAGATTAAAGGGCAAGGCTTAGGAATCAGTGGCTAACTTGAGGAAGCAGGATTTCTATTCTTGACGTTGGCTTCTGCAAATGCATTGAATATTGTGCTGTTGTCACTGCTCAAGACGTTTTAAAACAAACTGTAAATGCATAATAGTAATATGGTGCCTTTAAAGGTCATCATAAAGATAGACAGCATTTTCAATAATAGATGTTAAGAGGGGGGAAGCTGGAATTCCGTTCAAACAGAAATAGAAATGCTGCTTCTACTCAGGGTTAGATGGTTGGCGTCATTAAGCAGAGATTGGATTTTATTTGACAAGCAAGGATGCTAAGAGATACTTTCAGCACCAGGTACTGATCTATAAGCTGAGAAGTGCTGACATTATATACTACAGCATAGAGCTGGCTGTCCTCATTTCCTCTCCACGTTGTCTACCTCGCTGGGTAAAGCCTTCTTGCTCAGTGGCTCCACCGCTGGAGAAAGTAGTGGGCCTGGATGGATAATTAGGATTTCATACCAAGAACTTAGGAATCACAATCAAATTTACTCCAACAATATATTGCCAATTTTGTATTCCCCGAAACCTACTAAAAATGAATAATGTGATAAAGAAACTCTCATAAACATACAAATGACAATCTCAGAAAAATCATGCTATTTATTTCTAAAAGATGTGGGGATGCATGTATATGTATAGCTGATTCACTTTGTTATAAAGCAGAAACTAACACACCATTGTAAAGCAATTATACTCCAATAAAGATGTTAAAAAAAAAAAACAACAAAAAACCCTACTTTGGCAAAGTCATCGTTGAGACTTAAGATAAAATGGTTGAGGGCCACTGTTCTAGAAGACACCACGAGAGGAGAAATAATGAAGAGGAAAGGTGGTATCAGAGAGAAAAGTTAAAATGAAAGCAAACATACAGAATCTGCAAGATGTATTTAAATTTCAGAACCAAACTAGCTCCGCAGTGGGAGCCACTTTTCATCTTCTGAGTTGACACAAAACTTTTGAGACCTCTGTGGCTTTGACTTTCCATTATTGGTGAACACGGCCACCCACCTTCCCCTCTTACCCGAGCCTCTCAGCTGCAGTGCCAGGGACGATGCCCTAGGCCACTCTGTGATCGCTTGAGGCTTTTACTGCTCTTACTTCAAAACCGGCCAGATTGTGAGATGTGTTACTGCTCTTACTTCAAAACCGGCCAGATTGTGAGATGCGAGTCTTGCAAGAAAAGGCTTTTCTCTCAGCACCAGTGTCTTTGGTGAGAGATGTAATACATCAAAGCAGAGAAGAGATGCAATCATGCAGGGAATGATTTCAAAAACTTTAATGAACCATATAAAATAAACTCATTTGAAGGTAATTTAACAACACCACTTTTACAATTAAAAATACCATTTTAGCATGCAAATGCAGAACATTAGTCCCAAGTCAGGATGGAAAATAAAGTGAAACTGAGGGATTTTTTTGTTTTGTTTTGTTTTGTTTTTTTTGTTATAAAGGCTGTCTTTTTTTTAGCCGTACGCGGGCCTCTCACTGTTGTGGCCTCTCCCGTTGCGGAGCACAGGCTCCGGACGCGCAGGCTCAGCGGCCATGGCTCACGGGCCCAGCCGCTCCGCGGCACGTGGGATCTCCCCGGACCGGGGCACGAACCCATGTCCCCTGAGGGATTTTTGAAACATGAATGCCATCTCAGTAATTTCTCATCACTCCATGGTTCTCTTAGGCAGCCTAATGAAAGAATGAATTGATTTAAACAACATTTTGCTAGAGCAATGGGGTTTGAGGAATTAAATTAACTTGATGGTTAGTTACAAGAGCCAGGCTTGGAATTGGCATAGATAGTTACTAAAATTAATTTCTATCCTCTCCTAAGTTTTATTTGTTTTTTTTTTCCCTACTTATTCCTAAAGTGTCAACCAAGGGCTTCAGCAATTAGTAGAATACTGCATCAGTCCTCTTCGATGTATTACCATTTGCTCAAAGATGTATATGTGAAGGCAAAATTATACTCTCTGGAAAAACAATCTGGATTCCAACAGCTGCCCCCAGGAATTGCAGTAGCAGCTGAGCCTTCCTTTGAAGGGTCACAGGAATGACACGCCAACATGTGGACTAAGCCAAGACATCAATTCTCAGTCTTTTCTTTCACCATGAAACAAATGACAAATCACATTCACATAATGAAATGGAGCAGGACCCTATGGTCCTTACCTCCCCATGTACTCAGCCTGCCTTTTGTCTGTGGAAAAACTTTAGCCAAAGAATAAGTTTAATCAGAGAAGTGAGAAAATGCAGAAACAAAGGAAAACCGTCAAAGGAGACCAAATAATAATAGTTTAGTCATTAAGCATAGCCAAGGACATTTAGTGCCGCCTTAAGGGCTATAGATAATATTCTGAGCCATATCCTGTGAGCCGTTTTGCAGATACTGAAGCCCACACCAGGTGGAGGAGGATGACTACATGATGACCAAGTTGAAGTCATGACATAAGCTACTCCACTTCACACAATTCCGAGAACTGGCCTCAAAGAAATGGGAACAAACCCTGGAACTAAAGATTAACTGTACTTAAAACAACCAAGATGATGCCAATCAGACCACCACATTACTGCTTTCATGAGTGTCAAGAACTGACTATACTGTTCTGCTCCCTCCCTTTGCCAATACAACCCTGAAACTCCCCTTTAAAAGACCCTGTCCCCTGAGCAGCAATCGGGAGTTGGTTCTCGGACAGGAGTCCACCCTCTCCCCCAGTTGCCGGCCTCCGAAATAAAGCAACCTTTCCTTTCCTACCAACACTTGCCTCTTGGGAATTGGCTTTTGAGCAGTGAGCAGCTGGACCTGGGTTTGGTAACAATAACACAACCATGGCTGTGCCAGGTTACAGATCTCAGCATTGCTAAGACAGGGTGCAGATTACGGGCAATTCTCAATGCACAGGCATCTGCATATAAGTTTCTCTCCCACTCATGAAAGTATATCAGAATGCTAGTAAGTAGAAGTGACATTATTATAGACATCACCTTATATAAGCTCAAATTTTTAAAAAGTAGGTCATAAAATTTGTACCTTAATGGTTACAAAAAAGAAAATGGGTTAAAAAATAATAGATATTAACATGCCAGATAACATGTCATTGATATGCACATTTTGTGCTGCAAAGTATTGCTCTTTTTATAACTTTAACTCTAGTTTTTTAATATTAGCCTCAGAAGAGAATGCTAAAATCAGAGGCTCTTTCAATAAAAACAGTTTTATTGGTAACAATTTTTACCGTGACTGAACAGTACTGAATAGCTTGTTCCAGGCACAGAATTTGCATCCTACACAAACTTTCCAAGATAATATTCCCCATTTTTTTTTTTTCCCAGTATGCGGACCTCTCACTGTTGTGGCCTCTCCCGTTGCGGAGCGCAGGCTCAGTGGCCATGGCTCACGGGCCCAGCTGCTCTGCGGCATGTGGGATCTTCC
>NC_041229.1:88723465-88726089 GCF_002837175.3 Physeter macrocephalus | reverse complement strand
CTGCATCGGCAGGCGGACTCTCAACCACTGCGCCACCAGGGAAGCCCAATAGTCCCCATTTTAAGGAGAAGAAAATTAGGGTTCAGACTTGCTCAAGATTCTACAACTGGAAAATGGTAACTAGGAATTCATCAAAGGTCTATGTCCACTGTGACTGGATAGTCAAATGTCACCAATGTCCAAGGTCCCATGAAAGAAAAAAATCTAGACATGAATATGGTGTTTTCATTTTTTTTCTCTCATGTAAGACTTCATGATCCAAAGCACCATTCTCTTTCAAAGAGTTCTCTTGGGAGGCTACCCACATACTTCCACCAGAATGCATTACCTTAACACTTGCCTCTATAAAGAAAACCTTCCCGTCCAATTTATGAGTCACATGTGAAAATATCTCATTTCCTCCAATCTTTCTATGATTATACAAACATAAGTTTAAAATGGTACCTCCATCTTGCTCACCCACCTAATCTCTGTAGAAATGTTTCAATGAGGACTTACAACATGTTTCTAGCAAAGACAGTATCTTTAAAACATGCACATCACATCTGAGGAGACCATTCTGAAGGGCACAACAGATGTTCAAAATTTTAAATTCTAATATAGCTATTCTTTATAGTCTGCTTTTAGAGCACTTTTAGGTTTGCAGAAATACTGAGCAGGCGGTACAGAAAATTCCCATATACAGCCTTTCCCCAACACACAGCTTCCCTATTATCAACAGCTGCATTAGTGCTGCACATTTGTTACAACCGATGAACCAATATTGATACATTATTATTAAATAAAGTGCATAGTTTACATTGGGGTTCACTCTTTATATTGTACAGTTCTGTGGATTTTGACAAATGTATAGTGTCATGTATTTGTTAGAATACAATACAGAATAATTTCACTACCCTAAAAATCCCCTGTGCTTCAGCTATTCTTCCCTCCCTCTCTACCCTCAAGTCCCTGGCAACTACTCATCATTTTACCATCTCCACAGTTTTGCATTTTCCACAATGTCATACAGTTGAAATCACACAGACGTCTTTTCAGACTGGTTTCTTTCACTTAGCAACATTCATTTAAGTTTACTCCATGTCTTTTCATAGTTTTGGTATATCTATTTTTAATTCAGCAACATGTTAAAAGTACAAAGACGGCTATTCTCCACCTTACATCGACATTTCAAAAAAAGGGGGGCATAGGGAAAAAGACTGGAAAGTGGTTGGCTAAAATGCATTAGGATGGTGGGATTATGGTGTACGGTTTCTTTTGCTTATATCCAGATTTTGGTTTCTGAAATTTTACAAAGAGATATTTCTTCCAACATTGTTCAAAAAAGCAAAGAAGAAAAGCAATCATATCTCTTTATTATTCTTTTCCACTTGTTTGACATTCTAGGTAAATGCTTTTCTCTCCCACTCCTTTCCCCATGTCTTTTTTTTTTTTCTTCAGCTGAGAGTTAAAACTTTATGTCTCTTTTGACTGAGATGGGAAGGCAAGAAGGAGAAGAATACAAAAAAGGCAAAGAGAGGACCTTCAAGACAGCAGAAGAGTAAGGCATGGAGATCAACTTCCACCCCACAAATACATCAAAAAAACATCTACATGTGGAACAACTCCTACAGAACAACTACTGAATGCTGGCAGAAGACCTCAGACTTCCCAAAAGGCAAGAACTCCCCACTTATCTGGCTGTGTGGCTGACAGGACTTGGTGCTCCGGCCGGGTGTCAGGCCTGACCCTCGAGGTGCGAGAGCCGAGTTCAGGACATGGACCACCAGACACCTCCTGGCCCCACATAATATCAATCAGCGAGAGCTCTCCCAGAGATCTCCAACTCAACGCTAAGACCCAGCTCCACTCAATGACCAGCAAGCTCCAATGCTGGACACCCCATGCAAAACAAGTAGCAAGACAGAAACACAATCACACCTATTAGCAGAGAGGCTGCCTAAAATCATAAAAAGTTCACAGACACCCCAAAACACACCACCAGATTCGGTCCTGCCCACCAGAAAGACAAGATCCAGCCTCATCCACCAGAGCACAGGCACCAGTCCACTCCACCAGGAAGCCTACACAGCCCGCTGAACCAACCTTACACACTGGAGGCAGACACCAAAAACGAAAGGAACTAGGAACCTGCAGCCTGTGAAAAGGAGACCCCAAACACAGTAACTTAAGCAAAATTAAAAGACAGAGAAATACAAAGCAGATGAAGGAGCAAAGTAAAAACCCACCAGACCAAACAAATGAAGAGGAAATAGGCAGTCTACCTGAAAAAGAATTCAGAGTAATGATTAGTAAAGATGATGCAAAATCTTGGAAATAGAATGAAGAAAATGGAAGAAACGTTTAACAAGGACCTAGAAGAACTAAAGAGCAAAGAAACAATGATGAACAACACAATAAATAAAACTTAAAATTCTCTAGAAGGAATCAATAGCAGAATAACTGAGGCAGAAGAACGGATAAGTGACCTGGGAGATAAAATAGTGGAAATAACTATGGCAGAGCAGAATAAAGAAAAAAGAATGAAAAGAATTGAGGACAGTCTCAGAGACCTCTGGGACAACATTAAATGCACCAACATTCAAATTTTAGGGGTCCCAGAAGAAGAAGAGAAAAAGAAAGGG
>NC_041229.1:88714183-88723415 GCF_002837175.3 Physeter macrocephalus | reverse complement strand
TTGAAAACTTCCCTAATATGGGAAAGGAAATAGTTAATCAAGTCCAGGAAGAGCAGAGAGTCCCATACAGGATAAATCCAAGGAGAAACATGCCAAGACACATATCACTCAAACTATCAAAAATTAAATACAAAGAAAAAATATTAAAAGTAGTGAGGGAAAAGCAACAATTAACATACAAGGGAATCCCCAAAAAGTTAACAGCTGATCTTTCAGCAGAAACTCTGCAAGCCAGAAGGGAACAGCAGGACATATTTAAAGTGATGAAAGGGAAAAACCTACAACCAAGATTACTCTACCCAGCAAGGATCTCATTCAGATTCAGTGGAGAAATTAAAACCTTTACAGACAAGCAAAAGCTAGGAGAATTCAGCACCAAAAAACCAGCTTTACAACAAATGCTAAAGGAATTTCTCTAGGCAGGAAACACAAGAGAAGGAAAAGACTTACAAAAACAAACCCAAAACAATTAAGAAAATGGTAACAGGAACATACATATCGATAATTACCTTAAATGTAAATGGATTAAATGCTCCAACCAAAATACAGACTGGCTGAATGGATACATAAACAAGACCCATATAGATGCTGTCTACAGGAGACCCACTTCAGACCTAGGGACACTTACAGACTGAAAGTGAGGGGATGGAAAATGATATTCTATGTAAATAGAAACCAAAACAAAGCTGGAGTAGCAATTCTCATATCAGACAAAATACACTTTAAAATAAACACTATTACAAGAGACAAAGAAGGACACTACATAATGCTCAAGGGATCAATCCAAGAAGAAGATATAACAATTGTAAATATTTATGCACCCAACACAGGAGCACCTCAATACATAAGCAAATGCTAATGACCATGAAAGGGGAAATCGACAGTAAAACAATCATAGTAGGGGACCTTAACACCCTACTTTCACCAATGGACAGATCATCCAAAATGAAAATAAATAAGGAAACACAAGCTTTAAATGACACATTAAACAAGATGGACTTAATTGATATTTATAGGACATTCCACTCAAGAACAACAGAATACACTTTCTTGTCAAGTGATCATGGAACATTCTCCAGGATAGATCATATCTTGTGTCACAAATCAAGCCTTGGTAAATTTAAGAAAATTGAAATCATACCAGGTATCTTTTCTAACAACAATGCTATGAGACTAGATATCAATTACAGGGAAAAAACTGTAAACAATACAAACACTTGGAGGCTAAACAATATGCTACTAAATAATCAAGAGATCACTGAAGAAATCAAGAAAGAAGAATTTTTAAAAAAACCCCAAAGTTAGCAGAAGGAAAGAAATCATAAAAATCTGATCAGAAATAAATGAAAAAAGAAATGAAGGAAACAATAGCAAAGATCAATAAAACTAAAAGCTGGTTCTTTGAGTAGATAAACAAAACTGATAACCCATTAGCCAGACTCGTCAAGAAAGAAAGAGAAAAGACTCAAATCAACAGAATTAGAAATGAAAAAGAAGTAACAACTGACACTGCAGAAATACGAAGGATCATGAGAGATTACTACAAGCAATTATATGCCAATAAAATGGACAACCTGAAAGAAATGGACAAATTCTTAGCAAAGCACAACCTTCCGAGACTGAACCAGGAAGAAATAGAAAATATAAACAGACCAGTCACAAGCACTGAAATTGAAACTGTGATTAAAAATCTTCCAACAAACAAAAGCCCAGGACCAGATGGCTTCACAGGCAAATTCTAGCAAACATTTAGAGAAGAGTTAACACCTATCCTTCTCAAACTCTTCCAAAATACAACAGAGGCAGGAACACTCCTAAACTCATTCTACGAGGCCACCATCAGCCTGATAGCAAAACCAGACAAAGATGTCACACAAAACAGAAAACTACAGGCCAGTATCACTGATGAACATAGATGCAAAAATCCTCAACAAAATACTAGCAGACAGAATCCAACAGCACATTAAAAGGATCATACACCATGATCAAGTGGGGTTTATCCCAGGAATGCACAGATTCTTCAATATATGCAAGTCATTCAATGGGATACACCATATTAACAAACTGAAGGATAAAAACCATATGATCTTCACAATAGATGCAGAAAAAGCTTTTGACAAAATGCAACACCCATTTATGATACAAACTCTCCAGAAAGTAGGCATAGAGGGAACCTACCTCATCATAATAAAGGCCATATATGACAAACCCACAGCCAACATCACTCTCAATTGTGAAAAATTGAAACCATTTCTACCATGATCAGAAACAAGACAAGGCTGCCCACTCTCACCATTATTATTCAACATAGTTTTGGATATTTTAGCCACCGAAATCAAAGAAGAAAAAGAAATAAAAGGAATACAAATTGGAAAAGAAGAAGTAAAATTGTCACTGTGTGCAGATGACATGATACTATACATAGAGAATCCCAAAGATGCTACCAGAAAACTAATAAATGGATTTGGTTAAGTATCAGGATACAAAATTAATGCACAGAAATCTCTTGCATTCCTACACACTAACAATGAGAAATCTGAAACAGAAATTAAGGAACACTCCCATTTACCACTGCAACTAAAAGAATAAAATACCTAGGAATAAACCTACCTAAGGAGACAAAAGACTTGTATACAGAAAATTATAAGACACTGATGAAATAAGTTAAAGATGATACAAACAGATGGAGAAATATACCATGTTCTTGGATTGAGGCTGCCCACTCTCACCATTATTATTCAACATAGTTTTGGATATTTTAGCCACCGAAATCAAAGAAGAAAAAGAAATAAAAGGAATACAAATTGGAAAAGAAGAAGTAAAATTGTCACTGTGTGCAGATGACATGATACTATACATAGAGAATCCCAAAGATGCTACCAGAAAACTAATAAATGGATTTGGTTAAGTATCAGGATACAAAATTAATGCACAGAAATCTCTTGCATTCCTACACACTAACAATGAGAAATCTGAAACAGAAATTAAGGAACACTCCCACTTACCACTGCAACTAAAAGAATAAAATACCTAGGAATAAACCTACCTAAGGAGACAAAAGACTTGTATACAGAAAATTATAAGACACTGATGAAATAAGTTAAAGATGATACAAACAGATGGAGAAATATACCATGTTCTTGGATTGGAAGAATCAACATTGTGAAAATGACTATAATACCCAAAGCAATCTACAGATTCAATGCAATCCCTATCAAACTACCAATGGCATGTTTCACAGAAGTAGAACAAAAAGTTTCACAATTTGTATGGAAACACAAAAGACCCCGAATAGCCAAAGCAATCTTGAGAAAGAAAAATGGAGCCAAAGGAATCAGGCTCCCGGATTTCAGACTATACTACAAAGCTACGGTAATCAAGACAGTATGGTACTACACAAAAACAGAAATAGAGATCAATGGAACAGGATAGAAAGCCCAGAGATAAACGCACACACATATGGTCAACTTATCTTTGATAAAGGAAACAAGAATATACAATGGAGAAAAGACAGCCTCTTCAATAAATGGTGCTGGGAAAACTGGACAGCTACATGTAAAAGAATGAAATTAGAACACTCCCTAACATCATACAGAAAAATAAACTCAAAATGGATTAAAGACAACCTAATCCAAAAATGGGCAGAAGGCCTAAACAGACATTCCTCCAAAGAATATATACAGATTGCCAACAAACACATGAAAGGATGCTCAACATCACTAATCATTAGAGAAATGCAAATCAAAACTACAATGAAGTATCACCTCACACTGGTCAGAATGGCCATCATCAAAAAATCTACAAACAATAAATGCTGGAGAGGGTGTGGAGAAAAGGGAACCCTCTTGCACTGTTGGTGGGAATGTAAATTGATACAGCCACTATGGAGAACAGTACAACAGAATATTACTCAGCTGTAAAAAGAAATGAAATTGAGTTATTTGTAGTGAGGTGGATGGACCTAGAGACTGCCATACAGAGTGAAGTAAGTCAGAAAGAGAAAAACAAATACCGTATGCTAACACATATATATGGAATCTAAAATAAAAATGGTTCTGATGAACCTAGGGGAAGGACAGGAATAAAGATGCAGACCTAGAGAATGGACTTGAGGACACGGGGACGGGGAAGGGTAAGCTGGGACGAAGTGAGAGAGTGGCATGGACATATATACACTACCATATGTAAAACAGATAGCTAGTAGGAAGCAGCCACATAGCACAGGGAGATCAGCTCGGTGCTTTGTGACCACCTAGAGGGGTGGGATAGGGAGGGTGGGAAGGAGACGCAAGAGGGAGGGGATATGGGGATATATGTATACATGTAGCTGATTCACTATGTTATACAGCAGAAACTAACACAACTTTGTAAAGCAATTATACTTCAATAAAGATATTAAAAAAAAAACAAAGTTAAGGAAAGACGAATATTTGGGAAGAGTTGATATTTCGGTTAAGCCCGTGAGTATTCATCTCCCCTTTGTGATTTATAAACACTCACGGCCAAAGAACACAAACTTCGTGGCAATGAATTAAATGTAACTTAGTCCTGCAGCAACTCCTATTCCAGGAAAATTACACCTCTCAGACCAAATCAGGTGAAGCGAGGTTCTCATCACAGCTGCCGTGCACTGAGCCCCTTCTTAACTTCGGACACCATGCCAAGCACTTTGCATGTAGTCCTCCTCCGAGCACTCTTATGAGACAGACATATGACAGATGAGGCTGAACAAGAAAGCTGGGTTCAAACCCAGATCTGACTCAAGAGCCTGCTCACATCTACTAAATACTGCCATGGGTTACAGTATGTAAAATCCATACACATTCTTGTCCCCAATTTTCTTTTCTCCTCCATAGCGAAGAGTTATCATGGAGGAAAGCAGGGAGGGTGTCTGGGCTGAAGACCAGCATTTAGACCCTTCCCAGAGGTTTCCCTTGCTAAATGGGAGAATTAAGTAATTAATGCATTTTAAGAAGACTTTGGATGGATATTCTTCCAAATCCTGGTACAGTGTTCAGGGGTTTGAGGACAATTAAAATCTGAGTTCCAACTCTCCATTTCCCATGTGACTGCTCTTATCTTCAATTGCTTCACCTATAAACTGCGGACCAAGTGAAAAGATTACTGAGTAAGAACCCACTCAAGCAGTCCTTCGGGCAGAGATAGAAATGTGAGGCTCAGAACATTTGGCACTGAGTGACATTCCTGCCTTGGTTCCTGACTCCACTACCTAGTGGAGTGACCTTGAGCAAACATCTTAACGTCTATGTCTCTATTGCCTCATACACATAATACGGATAATAATACCGCCTGGCCCTGGAAGTGGTTATGAGGATTAAGATGGGTAACTATATAGCAAGAGTAATACGTTATTATTCTTCAGGCTGGTTTTAGTGAGGCTAGTTCTCCAAGGACTTGGGGGAGGGGGATTTAATAATCAACACAAGATGTAGTAACTCAGAGGCCGTGCCTACGATACGAGTGAAGGTCATTCTATTAAAATGTTGGCATAGCTGCAAGGACAGGAGAGTTGCAGGCGATAACCAGGTATTCTAGAGTGAAGAAGGTCAAGGTCATAGTGAGGAGGAGAGTATATTACCCACAGTTGCCTTTAGGGTGCATATCCTAAGCTGCATAGTTTAGCAGTGGCTGACTGCTAGGAAAGACCCTGGCTTTGGCATAAGATAACCCCTGGATGAAATACTGGTCTCACCACTTAGCTGTGAATGCTTGAGAAATTTACTGAAAGTTTCTGAGCCTCTGATTCCTAATCCATAAGATAGGAATAATAAGACCTCCCTGGTGGAGGTGTTTCCAGAATCAAATTAAGAGAACTAACACATGTAAATCACCTAGAAAATGACCAGCTGGCCCAGCATAGGCATTTATTAGTTTTTTGCCTCTTTGTGAGGGCTAATTGTGCCAAGAGGAAAAGATAAAAGACCTACAAAACTCCACAGATCATCCCCGACAGGAAAAATAATGTCACCACAGTCCATCTTCTCTGCTCATGTTGGGAGCAACCTCAAGGCATGTATTTAAGAAAGACACAGCAAGGAATTGGCCAGCCTTTTACTCTGACCCTGCATGCTCTCTCTTGTACCATCGTATCAATCAGTCTTCTCGGCCTTTCTTTTCTAATTGGGATAGGCTTTTTCGCAACAGATTTCCATTACCCCACTTTCCCTGCACCATCTGTAAGTCAGGGGACCCAGGGAACAGGGACACTCTGAATTTTGGGTTTCATTTCTGGAACCAACACTCCAGCGACCCTCCTCTCCACACCAGGAGAAAACTTCCCCTTGGCTCAAGAAACTCAGCTCAGCTGAGTTCAGTTAAACATGTTAATTGAACCCAGTTTTTTGATACTTAATTTGAAAGTGAAGGTGAAAGCAATCCTGTGTCTGTGAGAATTGTCTGGTGGCAGCCTTCCCGCTGAAGCCCCACCCCGTCTACTTGGGTTTCTGCTCAGGTTGTCTGCGTCTGGGCAACAAGGTCTAGTTGTGAACTGTAACCAGTGGTCGGGTGAGAACGACACTTTCACAGGTTTTTCTCAGTCTCTTCTCTCAATATTGTGCCCTGAATTCACTTCCTTCATATTGTGTCAGAATCTCTTGATCCAAGACCAGTTTTCCCACCTGTTGTCAGGAACTGCTACCTTTCCTCCTTCAGATTAACACCTTCTTGGGGAATTCAAAACAGACTAAACTTGAATTTCTCCCAAACTCCTAAAATAAACTATTCAACCTCACACCCATTAGGATGGTTACTACCAAAAAAAAAAAAAAAAAAAAGGAAGAAAATAACAAGTGTTTGTGAGGATATACAGCCCCTATAGAAAACAGTAAGGAGGTTCCTCAAAAAATTCAAGATAAGATTACCATATGATCCAGCAATTCCATTTCTGGGTATACACCTAAGAGAATTTAAAGCAGAATCTTGAAGAGATGCTTATACACCCCTGTTCATACCAGCATTACTCACAATGGCCAAAAGACAGAAGCAATCCAAGTGTCCATTGTGGATGAATGAATTTTTAAAATGTGGTACATACGTACAATGGAATTTTATTCAGTATTAAAAGGAAAGAAATTCCAACACATGCTACACCATGGGAGAAACCTGAGGACGTTCTAAGTTAAACAAGCCAGTTACAAAAAGATAAAAACTGTTAGGATTCTACTTATATGAGGTACCTAGAGTAGTGAAATTCATAGTCAGAAAGTGGTTTCTGAGGACTGGGGAGAGAAGGGAGTGAGAGATTGTCGTTTAAGGGGTAATTTTAGTTTTGCAAGATGAAAAGAGTTCTAGAGATTGTAAAGAGTGTTAATGTACTTAATACTATTGAGCTGTACACTTAAAAATGGTTAAGATGGTAAATCTCATGTGCCTTTTACCACAATAAATTTTTTAAACGTTTTTAAAGTAATCTATTCAACTCGCCAGCTGGTCACTTTTTCCCCTGTGCTAACCAGAGGTATTGCAGCCCCACCGAAGTGTAACTTGGTCTACTGCTCACCTTGAGGGCATTCCCACCAGGCCAAGCAGCTGGAGCCACCGTGAGTTTGACCCTCAAGAAATAAAGTGCCACTGAAGATAGAAAAAAAATTGTGGCAGAATTCATGCTATTTGTGAGGTTAAAGAAGGTTAAAGAATGAGAACAAAGTCAGAAACCTTAAAAAAAGAACAGTGACATAGGGCTCACAAAAGGAATTAAGGGAGAATGAAGAAGGGCTTTGCAGACACACTCAGAAAGAGAGAGGCTCAAGGAAAAAATGAGCTTCCTAATGAAGGAGGAGGCGTGCTCAATTAATTATGCCTTTGAAATACTGACCTCATTCCTTAAAGCTATCATAGCCCTGATACAAGTCAGAAGTAATAGAACCTGAAGGGAACTAGCCGTCTAAGACCAATAAAAGGGATGTTTAGAGAACTGGAAAAATGCACATCAACAGGTCCCAGGACCTTTCTTACAGGCAGTTTATTGGATTACCACTTAGAACCTCTCTTGTAAAGAGAAATAGAAACACCTTCAGAAAGATCAGGGGGATAGCAAGGCAAATGGCACAACCTAAATTAGAAAGACCCTTGAAATTGCAGACTTCTAAGTACAATGGCTCTGATAATAGAGACAAACTATATACATATCAAAGCCCATATTAAAATAAATACTACCCTGAGCTGCAGGCTTGTTTTTTTATTAATGAAATTGATAAAATAAGAATGTTCATTGTTGGAACTCTTATTAAATCCCCTCATATATTATATATATTAACCAAATAACGGAGGGGAGTCACTTTCCGAGTTTAATTTTTTGAGTTCAATTCTCTCCTCTTCATGTTTTAAAGAGTTTTTTGGAAGACTGAATGCACATAAAGTACGGAAAGTGCTGAGCAAAGTACCCCGTGTGCCAGAAACAGGAATCCCTGTTGATCATTATTATTCTATTCAGAATTGATCAATTGTTCTCATTTCCTCCTCAAGTCCTCACTTCCAGTTGCCACCTTTGCTCTTTGAACCTGTTTCCCTGAAATGTCACTGTGCTCACCTGGCATGGTGGCTGAGCAGGCATAGGTTGAGTGGCCTCTGAAGGCAAGGGTTCAAATCCCAGCCTCCCCACTTACTAATTGTATGGCCTGGGGCAACAACTCATTTGACTTGTGTGTCTCTGCTTCCTCAACTACAAAATGGGAAAAATGAGACCTATTTTTCAAGGTAACTGGGAGGACTAAATGAGATTACCTATATAAAGGACTTAGCATAGCAGACTCATACAAGCACTCATGACAGGGTAGTTATTATTGTTGTTATAATAACAATATTATTTCTCGATCTTATAAAAGCGAAGCTCTTCTTTTGTGAAACAAGGCTGGCCTAGGTGTACTCAAAGTAAGGGGGTAATTTGAAAGAGCAAAGCTATATCCTCTGGCCTAATACATTTGTTGAAATCTCACTAGGAATTGATGCCTTATTTTTCAAACTAGGAGTAGGAATAAGAATTATTTTTTTAAAATAGAAAATATGGGGGTGGTGAGTCATTCATAATTTAGAATAAAATAGTTTAAATTCAAATGTTTTGCTCCAAACAGCTATTAAAATCAGTACAGAGGGGCTTCCCTGGTGGCGCAGTGGTTGAGAGTCTGCCTGCCGATGCAGGGGATACGGGTTCATGCCCCGGTCCGGGAAGATCCCACATGCCGCGGAGCGGCTGGGCCCGTGAGCCATGGCCGCT
>NC_041229.1:88713390-88714082 GCF_002837175.3 Physeter macrocephalus | reverse complement strand
CAGGAGAGGCCACAACAGTGAGAGGCCCACGTACAGGAAAAAAAAAAAAAAAAAAAAAAAAAAAAAATCAGTACAGAGGAAAGGTAGATTTTAAGGAGGGAGGGAAAAGTCATCATGAAAGATGAGGTGGCTGCCTTTGAAACAGGCTCAGCTCTGAGTATGCAGTGGAGGATTCCCAAGAGCACAGAGCAGCTTGGGGTCAGAACATGAGGGAGAAGAGACACCGGAGGAAAGCAACAGGGGTCCCCACTGGTTTCTCCATCCACACATCCAATTTTTCCACCGTGTATTATTTAGCATCTACTACGTACAATGTCTAAGGGCCTAACAACAGACATAAAGAGACACCATTCCTATGTTCAGGAAGTCCACAGTGTAGTGGGATAAATAAGCTGGTAATCAACACAGAGCAGTGCATAAGCACTGTAATCTCAGAGCATATTCACTCTTTTGTCGACACAGGATGACTGAGTGAAGATGAGGGGAAAGGTGGAAGGTGAAGAATAAAGTCACTAAAAAAAAAAAAAAAAAAAAAAAATTTGGGGCTTCCCTGGTGGCGCAGTGGTTGCGAGTCCGCCTGCCGATGCAGGGGACACGGGTTCGTGCCCCTGTCCGGCAAGATCCCACATGCCGCGGAGCGGCTGGGCCCGTGAGCCATGGCCGCTGAGCCTGTGCGTCCGGAGCCTGTGCTC
>NC_041229.1:88708829-88713223 GCF_002837175.3 Physeter macrocephalus | reverse complement strand
GACACGGGTTCGTGCCCCTGTCCGGGAAGATCCCACATGCCACGGAGCGGCTGGGCCCGTGAGCCATGGCCGCTGAGCCTGTGCGTCCGGAGCTTGTGCTCCGCAGCGGGAGAGGCCACAACAGTGAGAGGCCCGCCTACCACAAAAAAAAAAAAAAAAAAAAAAGAATAAAGTCACTGAGTGGGTCCTAGAAAAAGTGTCATATGCGCCATCTCCCTCGGTTCTCAGTAGAAGAGAGACTGGAAGGGTCAGATTTCAGGCAGTGGGAATGAAGCCATGAAAAAGCAGGTCCTGTTGGAGACCCGCAGGTAATTCTGTATCATTCTAGCACAGGCTAATTAAGAGAAAGAGGGAAGGGAGAGGGAAAGTATGCCAAATAGGAGCCAATTGGACTCACTGAATGATTTTTAAGCAAAGAAGTGTCATCACTGTATTTGCCTTTTAGAAAGAATATTCTAAAAGTCATAAATTACTGACTAGAGGAGTTCATCAAGAATATTAAATCGAGGTATTAAAGTGCATCAAGAAATGCTGACAACCTGAACTAAGGCAGTGGTAGTAATAATGGAAAATAGATGCATTACAGGAACTAGAACTGATAGAATTTGCTAATCGCTTATTTGCAGAAAAAGTGTAGAATGACGCTGAGGGTTCTGATTTAGGAAACTGAATGGATGATGGTGACCCAGAAGTCAGAAAGACTGAAGGAGGAAGGGAGTCAGAGGACAAGTCTCACAGATGTGCAAAGAGCCAGCTTCCCAGAGGAAAAGCAAATGAACTCAGTTCATCTGAAAGAATACTGGGAAGAAAGGACTATAATGATTGCAAAAGATTATTTTTATTATTTTCATTTGACATATTAATAATCTGAATATGACGCAATATTTCAACTGCTTCCTTTAACTGAAGGTCAACAGTGCGGCACAGAAACAGCATCAACAAGAGCTCCATAAATTTTAATGAGCTTTAAAAATTAGCTACATAAGTGTCAATTCCTCTCAACAGCTGGAACATTCCTTCCTAGGGTTGCTAACCATTCAGAAGGTAGTTCTGCGGGTAGACCTAGGCAAGTTGAGCTGGGAGAAGGCCCTTCTAAGGTTGTCCCGGTGCATACTCTGCCCTAAAGTTGCCCAGAATCTAAAAGAAATCAGAAGGTATTAACGCCATACCTCAGACCAAGAAACCCTCTATAATGGGCAACAAGCAATCAAGAATACCAAGAAAAGACCCCTAAAATCTTTGGGTATTTACAGAAAGAGACCAGAATCTCGATACACCGTAAGATAACACTTATCTGTAGTTCCAAGGCTGTGATTTCACAAGTCATCCAGGCTATCTTCAGACAGGTTGCCACACAACCATCTAACCTCCATGTAATTATCTAGCAAAACAAGAACAGAGTAAGAAGCTGCATTTATTGAAGGTTTGCTGTGTACACAGACCTATGCTAAATGCTTAATATCTACTATCACAATTAATCCTCAAAACTACCACCCTGTGAAGTGAATACATTATTGCCATTCCCATTTCCCTCAGCTGAGGGAAAGATGAGGAAACCAAGGCTCAAAGAAAAGCAATTTCCCCAAGGTTTCACTGTAGCACAGCCAAGATTCTAGCAGGATCTCTTTGCTGCCAAAACCAGTTCTCTTAACCCCAATGTTAGAATGTCTTTATACCTATATCATTCCAGGCCCAATTTTTAAGTTTGTCAGGAAAACTCTAAAATATGTGCCAACTTTGCTCAGAAACTAATGAATCTGGTTCAGCTTTCTTTTTGGGTCCAAAGACTTGACCATTCATTAAGCCCACCCAGAGACAACCTGCCAATAAACTTATAATCCCAGGCACAATTTTACGCTTTGGTATTGAAACTATAAAGACAGGTAGATAAATATTATTACTTGAAGTCCTACAACTTCCGCATATTAAATATTTCTGTAATATTTCCTCTAGGCTCCTCTCGGCAGTGATGTGTTTTTTTTACCAGTCCTACAATTTTTGCCACTTCAATCTGTTCTGAATACAATATTCTGTCGGTCAGAAGTGCCACTTCCTTTCACAACCCAGGTTTTGAACAATGATACTAAATAATATAAATGATATTATATTTGATGACTGTTTTATGCTTTCTGCAGCCTCTACTGGGACAAGACACTTGGGCTTCCCCTGTAAATCTTGCAGGCTCCCAATCTGCTGCCACTATCAGGTTCTCTCCTGGAAATGTAAATCTCTGCTTAAAACATTAACTTCTTCTTCATTTAATTTTTTTATGGCTAAGGGTTTCCAGATGACTTTATGGCCCTGGGATGATTAATTTTTAATGCCTTTCTTTCTTCTTTGATCAACCCCCTCCATTTTCAATTTGAATGCAGTTGTACCTTTCTCAAAAGCATTTGTCACTTGCTGGTTTGTATATTTCAGGGAGCCAGGGGTGGCTGATGCAGAGTGAAAGGCAGGCATTCCTGCAGAGAATAACTTTCATGTGACTCCTATTGATAGCAAACTCTCTGTCATCAGGAAATCTTCCAGTTCTGGGTCTTGGCAGGCAATGAATTCCCTGAGAGGGTTATCTTACTAAATCCTATCACTGTCATGCACAAGGTATGGACTGAGTCACATCATTCAAACTACTGAAACTTCATTGTGGATAACAAATATCTCTTAAAAACATAGCTTAACTCCCTCTTGCCAGAGCACCGGAATCACAACTAACTGCTGAACAGTCATCAACAGGAAGACACCGGAACTCACCAGAAAAGATAACCCACATCCAAAGACAAAGGAGAAGCCACAATGAGACCATACGAGGGGTACAATCACAATAAAATCAAATCCCATAACTGCTGGGTGGGTGACTCACAAACTTGAGAACACTTATACCACAGAAGCCCACCCACTGGAGTGAAGGTTCTGAGCCCCACGTCAGGCTTCCCAACCTGGGGGTCCGGCAATGGGAGGAGGAATTCCTAGAGAATCAGACTTTGAAGGCTAGCGGGATTTGATTGCAGGACTTTGACAGGACTAGGGAAACACAGACTCCACTCTTGGAGGGCGAAGGACTTTGACAGGACTGGGGGAAACAGAGACTCCACTCTTGGAGGGCATGCACAAAGTAGTGTGTGCCTCGGGACCCAGGGGAAGGAGCAGTAACCCCAGGGGAGACTGAAACAGACCTACCTGCTAGTGTTGGAGGGTCTCCTGCAGAGGCAGGGGGTGGCTGTGTCTCACCATGAGGAAAAGGACACTGGCAGCAGAAGTTCTGGGAAGTACTCCTTGGCACGAGCCCTACCAGAGCCCGCCATTAGCCCCACCAAATAGCCCGGGGAGGCTCCAGTGTTGGGTGCCTCAGGCCAAACAACCAACAGGGAGGGAATCCAGCCCCACCCATCAGCAGATAAGCAGATTAAAGTTTTACTGAGCTCTGCCCACCAGAGCAACACCCAGCTCTACCCACCACCAGTCCCTCCCATCAGGAAACTTACACAAGCCTCTTAGATAGCCTCATCCACCAGAGGGCAGACAGCAGAAACAAGAAGAACTACAATCCTGCAGGCTGTGGAACAAAAACCACATTCACAGAAAGATAGACAAGATGAAAAGGAACAGGGCTATGTACCAGATGAAGGAACAAGATAAAACCACAGAAAAACAACTAAATGAAGTGGTGCTAGGCAACCTTCCAGAAAAAGAATACAGAATAATTATAGTGAAGATGATCCAGGGCCTTGGAAAAAGAATGGAGGCAAAGATCAAGAAGATACAAGAAATGTTTAACAAAGACTTAGAAGAATTAAAAAACAAACAAACAGAGATGAACAATACAATAACTGAAATGAAAACTACACTAGAAGGAATCAATAGAAGAATAACTGAGGCAGAACGGTTAAGTGACCTGGAAGACAGAATGGTGGAATTCACTGCTGTGGAACAGAATAAAGAAAAAAGAATGAAAAGAAATGAAGACAGCCTGAGAGACCTCTGGGACAACATTAAATGCAACGAAATTCACATTATAGGGGTCCCAGAAGGAGAAGAGAGAGAGAAAGGACCAGAGAAAATATTTGAAAAGATTATAGTCAAAAACTTCCCTAACATGGGAAAGGAAATAACCACCCAAGGCCAGAAACTGCAGAGAGTCCCAGGCAGGGTAAACCCAAGGAGAAACATGCCAAGATACATAGTAATCAAACGGACAAAAATAAAAGACGAAGAAAAATTATTAAAAACAAGGGGAAAATGACAAATAATATACAAGGGAACTCCCATAAGGTTAACAGCTGATTTCTCAGCAGAAATTCTACAAGCCAGAAGGGAGTGGCATGACATATTTAAAGTGATGAAAAGGAAGAACCTACAACAAAGATTACTCTACCCAGCAAGGATCTCATTCAGAA
>NC_041229.1:88707549-88707971 GCF_002837175.3 Physeter macrocephalus | reverse complement strand
AAACAAGAAAAATCTCAAATAAACAATCTAACCTTACACCTAAAGGAACTAGCGAAAGAAGAACAAGCAAAACCCAAAGTTAACAGAAGGAAAGAAATCATGAAGATCAGAGGAGAAATAAATGAAATAGAAACAAAGAAAAAGACCAATAAAAGACCAATAAAACTAAGAGCTGGTTCTTTGAGAAGATAAATAAAATTGACAAACCATTAACCAGACTCATGAGGAAAAAGAGGGAGAGGACTCAAATCAATAAAATTAGAAATAAAAAAGGAGAAGTTATAACAGACACGGCAGAAATACAAAGCATCCTAAGAGACTACTACAAGCAACTCTATGCCAATAAAATGGACAACCTGGAAGAAATGGACAAATTCTTAGAAAGGTATAACCTTCCAAGACTGAACCAGGAAGAAATAGAA
>NC_041229.1:88706575-88707458 GCF_002837175.3 Physeter macrocephalus | reverse complement strand
AAAAAATAGCTACAGACAAATGACAATGAAAACACGATGATCCAAAACCTATGGGATGCAGCAAAAGCAATTCTAAGGGGAAGTTTATAGCAATATACGCCTGCCTCAAGAAACAAGAAAAATCTCAAATAAACAATCTAACCTTACACCTAAAGGAACTAGCAAAAGAAGAAAAAAGAAGAACAAGCAAAACCCAAAGTTAACAGAAAGAAAGAAATCATGAAGATCAGAGGAGAAATAAATGAAATAGAAACAAAGAAAAAGACCAATAAAAGACCAATAAAACTAAAAGCTGGTTCTTTGAGAAGATAAATAAAATTGACAAACCATTAACCAGACTCATGAGGAAAAAGAGGGAGAGGACTCAAATCAATAAAATTAGAAATAAAAAAGGAGAAGTTATAACAGACACGGCAGAAATACAAAGCATCCTAAGAGACTACTACAAGACAGAGATACTGAAAAAAAAGAAAATTACAGACCAATATCACTCATGAATATACATGCAAAAATCCTCAAAAAAATACTAGCAAACGGAATCTAACAACACATTAAGAGGATCATACACCATGATCAAGCGGGATTTATCCCAGGGATGCAAGGATTCTTCATACGCAAACCAATCAATGTGATACACCATATTAACAAATTGAAGAAGAAAAACCATATGAGCATCTCAATAGATGCAGAAAAAGCTTTTGACAAAATTCAACACCCATTTATAATAAAAACTCTCCAGAAAGTAGGCATAGAGGGAACCTGCCTCAACATAATAAAGGCCATATATTACAAACCCAAAGCAAACATCATTCTCAATGGTGAAAAACTGAAACCATTTCTTCTAAGATCAGGAACAAGACAAGGATGTCCACTCTCACCACTA
>NC_041229.1:88637666-88706560 GCF_002837175.3 Physeter macrocephalus | reverse complement strand
TGGATGGGAAGAATCAATATTGTGAAAATGACTCTACTACCCAAAGCAATCTACAGATTCAATGCAATCCCTATCAAATTACCAAAGGCATTTTTTACAGAACTAGAACAAAAAATCTTAACATTTGTATGGAGACGTAAAAGACCCTAATAGCTAAAACAGTCTTGAGGGAAAAAAACGGAGCAGGGAGGAATCAGACTCCCTGACTTCAGACTATACTACAAAGCTACAGTAATCAAGACAATATGGTACTGGCACAAAAACAGAATTATAGATCAGTGGAGCAAGATAAAGAGCCCAGAGATAAACCTACACACCTATGGTCATCTAATATATGACAAAGGAGGCAAGGATATACAACGGACAAAAGACAGTCTCTTCAATAAGTGGTGCTGGGAAAACTGGACAGCTACATGTAAAGGAATGAAATTAGAACACCCCCTAACACCATACACAAAAATAAACTCAAAATGGATTAGAGACCTAAATGTAAGACCAGACACTACAAAACTCTTAGAGGAAAACATAGGAAGAACACTCTCTGACATAAATCACAGCAAGATCTTTTTTGATCCACCTCCTAGAGTAATGGAAATAAAAACAAAAATAAACAAATGGGACCTAATGAAACTTAAAAGCTTTTGCAAAGCAAAGGAAACTAAAAACAAGAGGAAAGACAACCCTCAGAATGAGAGAAAATATTTGCAAACCAATCAACGGACAAATGATTAATCTCCAAAATATATAAACAGCTCATGCAGCTCCATATTTAAAAAAAAAACAACCCAATCCAAAAATGGGCATAAGACCTAAATAGACATTTCTCCAAACAGGACATACAGATGGCCAAGAAGCACATGAAAAGCTGCTCAACATCACTAATTATTAGAGAAATGCAAATCACAACTACAATGAGGTATCACCTCACACCAGTTAGAATGGGCATCATCAGAAAATCTACAAACAACAAATGTTGGAGAGGGTGTGGAGAAAAGGGAACCCTCTTGCACTGTTGGTGAGAATGTAAATTGATACAGCCACTATGGAGGACAGTATGGAGGTTCCTAAAAATAGAAGTACCATATGACCCAGCAATCCTACTACTGGGTATATACCCAGAGAAAACCATAATTCAAAAAGACACATGTACCCCAATGTTCATTGCAGCACTATTTACAATAGCCAGGACATGGAAGCAACCTAAATGTCCATCGACAGATGAATGGATTAAGAAGATGTGGTACATATATATGATGCAATATTACTCAGCCATAAAAAGGAACAAAATTGGGTCATTTGTAGAGACATGGATGGATCTAGAGACTGTCTTAAAGAGTGAAGTCAGAAAGAGAAAAACAAATATCATATATTAACGCAGATATGTCGAACCTAGAAAAATGGTACAGATGAACCTGTTTGCAAGGCAGAAATTGAGACACAGATGTTGAGAACAAACGTATGGACACCAAGGGGGGAAAGCGGCAGGGGGGGTATGGATGGTAGTGTGATGAATTGGGATATTGGGATTGACATATATACACTCATATGTATAAAATGGATACCTAATAAGAACCTGCTGTATTAAAAAATAAATAAAATTCAAAAAAAAAAACTTTAAAAGCAATTCATACCTTCTCTCACCCACCCACCCAAAAAACAAAACCGAAGAAACTGAGGATTTGTTTTGCAAGTCAAAAAGTCCCTGGATTTTTTTTTTTTTTTTTTTTCTGGCTTTTTATATTCACAGTATACAGTCATTTAAATATTGTAGAACATTTAATGACATGGAAAAAATGTTCACTATATATCCGAAGACAGCAGGTTACAAAACAGAGAGTAGAGCATAATTTTTAAAGGTATATTTATGCATAAAAAGACTGGGAAAATGAATAATGGTTCTCTCTAGGGATGACAGAAATGTTTATTTTTGTTCTTCTTTGCTTCTCAGTGACTTCTGTTTTCTATATGATTATATATTGCTTTTGTAATAAAAAAAATGAGTTATAATTTAAAATAGAAGTTCCTTGCATTTAGGGTAGTAATTGAAATTAAATAAAGAACCAGAGACCAAATCCTTGAAAGTGTGTAAAGGAGAAATGGGAGATGTTCAAAATAAACTCATAATAATATTTATCAATATATTGAGGGCACTGATAGTAGCATCATATTCTTAACTCTCCAGGTTGTAAAAGTTTTATCCACATTTCACAAGAATGAAAAATGGGGCTCAGAACAGTTACATAAAGTGCCCAAGTCTGCACAGATGATGCTCAAGGCTGACAAATCCCAGATTCTCATGAGTTCAAAATGCACGCAGTTTTTACAGTGCCACACTGCTTGAATGGCAGTACATTTCTACACACAATTGAGCTACCCCATAGATTCATTTATTTTATACAGGAGACACATTCACTCCCAGCTCCAGTGCTAAATCAATAGCATATTTCTAAACCATTTTTATTCTTTTTTTTTTGGTGGTACGCGGGCCTCTCACTGTCGTGGCCTCTCCCGTTGCGGAGCACAGGCTCCGGACGCGCAGGCTCAGCGGCCATGGCTCACGGGCCCAGCCCCTCCGCGGCATGTGGGATCTTCCCGGATCGGGACACGAACCTGCATCCCCTGCATCGGCAGGCGGATTCTCAACCACTGCGCCACCAGGAAAGCCCCATTTTTATTCTTGCCTTTAAAAAATATATGTGCATGTGTAAAATAATATATTAACTCTTTCCGTTACAATTTATGAGTGTGTCACAGTTTATGATGCATTTTTCACATCCATTAATCTTCCTATTTGATTTATTCACTAGGTAACTAAAATGTCGTCAAACTACTTAAAATATTTAACAACCTCTGTAGAAAAATAAATAGATATATAAATCAAAAATGAAAACCTCTGCTCCTATTTTGTCTCTACATAAACTGAACTATATATATTTATAGAACCAGTTACCAAGTGATATAAATTATAACAAAAGTTGTTTACCTGATCAATAATTTCTCCCAATATTATAAATTATTGATGCTACCCTTTGTTGGATGAGGTTGTCACTAGCTGTCATATAGCCTCCATCTGTTAGACACAGTTTGACAGAAAACCACAAACCCTTCTAAATTGATGATAATTAGCCCACGAGTAGTCTTAGGTATGAACATCTCTTACCATCAGCAATGTGTTGTTTATGGTGCTGGATCCTTTCTCAGCTTCTGCTAAAGTAACAGCAATTATATTCAAATTTTTTGCTAGCTCTTATAATAATGTCTAAATGTTTTCTGTATTCAATGGCTCTGTAATCAGCTAAGTCACAGAAAATATTTGGTGACCTGTATATTTTATTAGGCCAAATTTAAGACTTTCAACTTATGTGCTTGAACCCTATGTTACACTTGTTTCAAATAACATCAGTTTCTGCATCTGTAAAATGGGGATTATGATTGTTACTACAGTACTTAAATAAGTCACTCTACATGATGCCTAGCATAGGAGCCCCATTAAACGTTAGCTCTCATTTTTAGTAAAATGAATATAGTTGGTACCCATGCTAGATGGGCATTCCATGGATTTTCAAAGATTGAGCTCACTGAATGAAAATGCAATTTATTCCTCACGGCTTCCTCCATCCCCACAGCCTCTCTCTTATCTCAGGAAGGGCCCAATGTGCAGGGGATCAGCAGTGCCTGGCCACTGTTACAATGTCCACTATTTCTGTCACCCACCCCAACTTCCCATTCTTCTACTAATCTCTCCAAATCTCTTACACCCCAAATCCCATAGATGTTTCAGTTATAAGCAAAAACACAAAGGTGACTCCAGGGCTGGACACCCTCTGCTGCAGTGGTCCACGGCTCCTCCTGGGATCCAGCACGGGTGGCATTAGCTTGTCAAGGTGTAAGCACCTCTGCCAAGAGTTCTATCTCCCCTACCAAGGTCTAAGCTTGCTCTAGCATGGAGGAAATACAGGAACAGAAGCCAAGGGACAGGAGCCATAAATAATAACAAATGAGTGGGAAAGACTGTGTTCCAATAAAACTTTATTTAGTGTGCCAACTCCTAGGCCCTAACAGAATGTCCAGCACACAACAGATACAGGTGGGCGCCTAGTGAAGCAGGGCTCTTCTTTCCTTAATTTTGAAGGAAGAGCAGAATCCAGCTCTGTCAACAGATAGAGCTTCTACCCTTCCCCCGTACTAACTGAAATACAAAGCTTGAAGTGGAGGGGGTACAAATTTGCATAAGAGCAAAAAGACCTTCTAGGAAGTAAAGTGTCAAGACGTTTTGAACTTTCTTCAAGGTTCAAAGTTATTGAAACATCTAAATATTTGCGGGGAAGATAGAGGGTGTCCCTGATCAAGGCCTATTGGTAGGAAAGCTCTAACAAGCCCCTGATATAAAAGTCACCTTAAGTGTGAGGGGAGATATTGTTTCTGGATTTGCCAAAAAGCTTGTCCCAAACCATGTATTCTAGCAACATGTGTACTTATAACCCTCAGGCAATGCGTTGAGCTAACTGAAAAATCTGGCTGGAGAAAGTGCTATACTACTGAGTCAGTGTTGGCATGAGGCCCCCATATCTAAGCATGACTCAGGAAGGATTGTTCTTCTAATCCCTTTTACGCTGTGTCACAATTTAGCTTCCCCTCAATCCCTATGGGCTGGGCCTTGCAAGAGCCAGCCTTTTTATGAAGCACCAGGCATCAGTAGAAAAACAGGCCTTTGGAGAGACAGACAGAACTTGGACTTACCATCTGGAATCAGCATCCCAGGCTTCTTAGACCCACCATGAGAAGAGCATCCTCAGAGGAAAAGACTTCATTTCTTGCTACTCTGAGCAGATGGGATACTGAATATTGCATATTGGTGCATCCCTATGAAATGACATTTATTTGTCTTAAACTAATAACTGCAGGTTCCCTCAAATTACAAATTTATCAGTAAATTTCACATGAAAGGATGAATGAATGAAAGCTGGAACACATGCACTGTACAGAAAACCTATGTCTAAAGAAGAATTCCACATCTTTGGCTTCCAAAAGCTCTCAATCAAATGTCTCTGAGAACTTCCTCTGACCTGACTTCCAATTCATGCCTTGTATGATTTTGTGTACCGTGATGTGAAATACATGGTAATCTGGTTACACAAAAATTGACACAAGCTAACAGCTTTTAAAAATTTCTTTTTCACCCTTGATGAGCACAACTTCACAGTCCATAGGTCCCTGCAATCCAAATATCCCCACGAAAATACTTTTTGGCATAGCTCTCAGTCTCTTCCTCTGAAGCTGTCAGGACCAACGCAGTGACAGTGTTACGTTTCATTCTGGTGTGTCTGTTAGGTGTAACCCAATTGTTTTGCTCAGTAGCCACTAAATCTGCCAGTCAGTCTTCACAGGTTTCTCTGGGGCACCCACCCCATCACCCTTCCAGCCTCCAAAATCCGGAAAAAATTTCACCAAGCTCTGTCAAAGGAAATCATATAAATATTAAAAAGACTGAAGGGCTGATCAGAACAGACATTGATATTACAGGATTTGTAAATCGATTTATGAACTGTGTGATATACGGCATAGGAATCAAGAGGCAATAACCATTTTATGGGAGGAGATAATAAACCCGACAAATGCTCTACCGTGTGTGCATAAGAGACTATTCTGATGCCAGAAAGTGATGCTGTCGCCTCATCCAATAGCGCTCTAATGCATTTCTAATTTTATTATTAATGTTGCCTTTTTAATAGCCCCCTCCAAAAAAAGAGTTTCTTTTTTTCTGACATTTCCAATATAGTCATTTACACAGCTGGATAGAAGTAACTTCTCTAAGAGTTGCACTATAATTTTGACATTCTGCAACCCAGAATCCCTGAAACCAGCATTTCCAGGGGCCTCAGCCTGTTTTTAATCACTGGTCTCCTTATTCCTATTGGATGCTTTTTGCCATTTGAACACTCATTCATTTTTACAGGAAGCCATATGAAATGCCATTCTGTGACAAAGCAGTCCAAGAGCTCCTGAGACAACATCAAAACATACAGGACAAATGTGTCATCACGCAAAGGGTGCTGTCTGGCCAAATATCTCTGCTGCGGGCAAAATCATGCCTTCTTGGCAGCACGCTGTTAGCTTTCAGCAGTATCTCCTATCTCTGTTGGTGTTTTTGACAGTTTCAGTATCTATCAGGGTAAATGTATACATGAGACTCAGACATTCACATAAGCTGTTTGACCTTGGGCAAGTCACCGCATCACTCAGAGGATGCAGGTAAGTTCTAAGGATCCTGATACCCGCCATTCCATCTAACAGGATGTGGGCAGCATCTAATGAGGAAGCAGATATAAATTCATTTTATAAACTGTACAAAGAAAGCAAAATAATACAGTAGACAGAGTGGGAGCTCTGGAGCCAAACAATCTGGGTTAGAATCCTGACTGCCTGTTGTATAACCAAAAACTATTTACTTCATCTCTCTGAACCTCAGTCTCCTACCCCTACAAGGGGACAATTATAATTATCTTACAGGGTTCTTGTAAGCAACTGTGTTGTGTGGTGTATAGTAGGTACATAATACATGAATATACATACACATATATATTTCAAGTGGGGTTTAAGGAGAAAGTAGATACAAATGTGTGTTCAAATCTCTATATTTAACCAAGTCTTTTGCATCCTTTTTCTAAGCTTGCCTTCATGATTTACCCATTTCTTGCTGATATAAATGGGATGACAGTGTCTCCTCCTTCGTGGAAGATATGATCTCCTGGTGGCTCCACTGTACCATAAGAAGCCTTTGTGTGAAATTGAAAAAGCAGCCCCTCTAGGTAGACACAGCCCGATGGAGGAAGAGCTTAGATTTCAGCTCCCACTAGCCACCTCAACCAGGGGTCTCGTGCAAGACACAACCAGAGCAATTATAAAAATAATTCTGGGGACCATTACATTGTGTGATACCCTATGAAATCTCAGGGCAAGAGGCAAGACAGGACCTTCAAAAAATTAGAAAAATAATGTGCTTCCTACATCCACACAGTAACCCCTGAGTTTGCCTAGTTAATTTAACAAAATGTCACCCAAGGGAATGTAAACTTGTGCAGCCACTATGGAAAACATTATGGAGCTTCCTTAAAAAACTAAAAATAGAACTATTATATGATCCAGCAATTCCACTCCTGGGCATATATCTGAAAAAAAAAAAATCACTAATTCGAAAAATACATGTACCCCAATGTTCATAGCAGCACTATTGATAATAGCCAAGACATGGAAGCAACCCAAGTGCCCATCAACAGATGACTGGATTAAGAAGATGTGGTATGTATATATATATATATATATTACTTTATATATATATATATATATATAGATATAGATATACACATATATAAATATATATTTTACTCAGCCTTAAAAAAATGAATTTCTGCCATCTGTAGCAATGTGGATGGACCTAGAGAATATTAGTGGAATAAATCAGACAAAGACAAATATTATATGATATCACTTATTTGTGGAATATAAAAATAATACAAATGTATGTATATGCAAAATAGTAACAGACTCACAGATACAGAAAACAAATTTGTGGTTACCAAAGGGGAGGAGGAAGTAGGGAGGGACAAATTAGGGGTATGGGGTTAACAGAGACAAACTACTATATATAAAATAGATAAGCAACAAGGATATACTGTATAGCACAGGGTATTATGCCCATTAAATTATAATAATTTATAATGGATTATAATCTGCAAAAATAATGGATAGCTATGCTGTGCACCTAAAACTAACACAATACTTTAAATCAACTATATTTTAATTTTAAAAAAGGAAAGCAAACAAAAGAAAAAGTCAACCCATAAGTCATTAAAATGAGCTTCCACTTTAATCATTTCCGAATGAAGAAGTCTTGAGCTGTCATCCAACATTCTGAAGAGCTCCTTGATTTCCTAACCAATCTTGTTTGAGTGCCTTAAAATAAATAATGCTTTATTTCTTAGAGGTATTAATTCATTGCTTCTCTAGTGAAGCTGCAAAAATTAAGCCATATTTAGGACCAAAGGGAGAGAAAAGATAAAGAGAGCCTGGATAGCAAGGTCCTCAACGTACTGAAACAATTCTTTTTTTTTTTTTTTTTTTAGCTTAGCTCAAAAAGAATATGCCACAACCTCAAGAACTTGGTTACAAGTGTGGTTCTAGGCCCTTAAGATATAAATAATAAATGTATATTCAAATATTAATAGTAATAATAAGAATAAATGTCACTTGTTTCTACATAGGGATTGCACTTAACAGATATCTTCATATCCATTTCTCATATAATTCTCCCGATAACCCTACAAAAAGGAAGAGGAGAAACATTATCCCCTTTTGTGATAAAAGACCAAGACTGAGAGAGGAAGAATGACTTGCCCATCACTACACATTTGTCATTAGTGGATTTAACTAAAGACTTCTGACTCTCAATCCTATGCTCTTTGGGCCATGCCACGACACTTCTGTCAGATTCTAGATTCTTTCAATTATATTAGCGAGTCCCCCAAATGCGCATTTCCATTTGTTTAATGAATGATAAGCAAGCTTGGAGTTCCCACACAGAACCCACTCAGTATTCTCCTGCCTGTAGACATCTGCTCCAACTCTCCTCTCCATACGTCCACCAAAAGAAGTAAAGCCCAAACCAGTGGTCAAACAAAGGCTTTGCATGTCATCCTTCATACACTACACACATGTACCAAAGCAATGACTCCACCACCGAATTGAGAAGCTGTTCCACAGAGGGAAACAATGATGAACTAGATGCTCTTTCTTTTGAAGAGGGCCAGGGAGTTCATCACGTCAGGCCAAATGGACAGACAGGAATATCCTTTGAAGATGTCAAATAGATCTGAAGTGCTGAAAACAGCAACACTTAAGGACTCTTCAAAGACTCCAAAGTGCTAGCCATTTTACAACACCATCCAAAATGGGAAACATCTCATTAGGGGAACCTACTGTGAACTTGATAACACAATGTAATGTATACTTCATCTTTGGACCCAATCATGCTGACAGCTTTTTGATTTAGCTTTTTTGAATCAGTTTCCCTATCACATTCACAATGAATTACACTAAATAGTTCACAGGGTCCTGGCAAAGTCAATGTACCATTTAATGACTCAGCAGCTGGTGTCTGCATGTGGTGGAGGCTACTTCAATGTCACTCTGAGGAAGGGCTATTGTGGTTGTTCCCATTTTGCAGATGGACAATTTTACAGCAATAAATTAGTTACGGTTACTTAACTAATCTGAATACTGAATCTGGCTAACTCTGTCCAAGATCTAGCCAGGTAACACTGGCCAGTCATCTAATCTCTCTGAACCTGTTTATTCACCAATTATACTAAGAGAGTGTGTTAGATAATCTCCAAAGCATTTTCCAAAAATGTTATTTTTAATTTTCTGACTCTTCTCAAACCATAATTTGGAAAAGTGCTGGATACAAACGCAAGTGCGTAAAAACCATGGAACCTCAATCTAGACCAGCACTGTCCACTAGAAACTTTCTACAATGATGAAATGCTCTATCACTCCAATATATGTCCAGTATAGCGGTCACTAGCCACCCATAGCTAGTAAATACTTGAAATGTTGCTAGTGAGACAAATAAAACTGAATTTTTATTTGATTTGATTATTAATTTAAATTAAAATTTAAATATCCCCATGCTGCCATCGTCTACAATGTTGGATAGCACAGGTCTAGACAAAGACACGCATTTCTATGGTAAGTCTCAGAGGACTGCAAAGAAGAGGAAGAAGAAATAAGAATTCCTGAAATACAAGGGACTACTTTCTTATAGTTTGGATATAGTTCAAAAATTTCCGTGGCAGAAGCACTGGACCAAGTGGCAGATTCCCACTCCATCCCTTTCATACAGGACTCTCTTTTTATTCCCAACAAGAAAGCTATGCATAACAGTTTCTTGGGTAAGATACCATCACACAGAGTCACCATATAATACTTCATCAAAATTGTGATACTTTTGACAGTGAAAGGTGTCGTTATGAATAATGATGACAGGAAAACAGGTATATACCAAGACCACCCAAGACAAACCTGGACGTAGAGTCACCTAAATTCAGGAGATCCTGCAATTGCAGATTCTTTGGCACCCAGGACTCAAAGAGTCAAAGTCAGGGCTTATAATATCAGACTATGTTCTACAAAGCATTCTATAAAATGCAGCACCTGGGGTTCTTCTTAAAAACTCAGACTCCTAGGTCCCAGCTTAAATCTAGTAATCAAAATCTCTAGAGGCATAATTATTGAATTACTGAGTAATTCTGAATTACTGAGTAATTCTGAATTACTGAGTAATCTGAATCACTGAAAACTGAGTTTCAATAAAATCTAAATGACTCTGTAATTCTTGTACACACAAAAAAAACATCTAGAGAAAAATACCATCTAGAGATTCTAGCCAATGAAGTAAAATTGAACACCACCACGCGACAATGGGGTGGGGCACTGTTGTTTCCAATTTGTATTAACAACAACATCTATGAACTGTCTTTGACAAGTATCGTTCTTTTTTTTTGCTGTACACGGGCCTCTCACTGTTGTGGCCTCTCCCGTTGCGGAGCACAGGCTCCGGACATGCAGGCTCAGCGGCCATGGCTCACAGGCCTAGCCGCTCCGCGGCATGTGGGATCTTCCGGACCGGGGCACGAACCCACGTCCCCTGCATCGGCAGGCGGACTCTCAACCACTGCGCCACCAGGGAAGCCCGACAAGTATCACTCTTGAATTCTGTGTTGGAGTGTCCACGCTCAAAAACGTTCTAAGCAAGGGAGTGCCCTCTTTGATTCTTAATGTCTCCAGATCCTTCTAACTTCAGCCTCCCTGAGACTGATCACCTCAGGGAGGCTGAAAAAACAAAAACGACTTATCCTTCCCTATATCTTTGGGATTGGGGTAGAGAGAGAACTACGAAAACAAGCAAACCAACATAATTCAGAGAGAGGTAAGTGCCATGAAGAAAATTAAACAGACTAATGGGACATTAGACTATAAGACACACGAAGGCAGGAATTGCTAGTTGTCTAGTTCACTACTTTATACTTAGTGCCTAGGACAGTGCCTGAAATACAGCAGGCACTCAATAAATATTTGTCATATGAACAGACATATGGAGGGGCAGGAAAGAACTACTTTAAGTGGAATAAACAGGCTCCACTTAAAGTAGTGGGAGAACCTTTCAACTAAGATAGGAGCCAGGCTGGGAAGACCATAGCAAAGAACTTGGCAGAGAAAACAGCAAGTACAAAGGCCCTGAGGTTACAACAGCTTGTTCTTTTCAATAAGCAGGACAAAATCCTGTGGCTCAGCATGGTGACCAAGGGGAGCAGTGCTGGGTGAGGTCAGTGAGATAGGCTGGGACCAGGTCATATAGAGCCTTGTGGAAACCAGTGGTTTCAAAGCGAGGGAGTCATATAATACGGTTTATGATTTACAAGTTCTTTTAACTATTCCATAGAGAATGACCTGTGGTAGCTCAAGAGTAGAACTAGGTACACCACTTAGGAGGCTATCAAAAGACTGCAGGTGCAAGATTATGGAGACTTAGACTAGGGTGGCAGGAGAGGAGATGGAGAAAAGGGGGAAGATGATAGATATATTTTGGAGGCAGAGCCAGCTGAAGTGGCTGGTGGTTTGGATGTGGGTGAGAAGGCAAAGAGAGAAATACAGGTAGATAATGTCTAGATTTCTGGTCTGAACAGAGAATATTTTCCACGCCACATTTCAATGAGATCTGGTCTTTCCTATGTTTATGTGTGCTGAAGACCTGACTCTACACCAACACCTGGGTTAAAGGTGCCCTCTCTCTCAATCTCACCTCCGAAGAAAAACAACTGAACCTTTGTCTTGAGTATGGAAGGATCCATGCTGTCAAAATCAGAAGGGCACTTCTCAGGTTTGGAAACCTATAGTCTCAGCTGAGAGACCTTTCTTTGGCCGTAACATGAGTTAAGGCAACAAGGTCTAACCAGCCTCACCCATGGGGATGTTCTCCCCAACTTAGCCAAGTGGGGGAATGGAATTTTAATTAGTAAAGTACCAGTTGCTAGATAAGTACCAGAAAGTAGCCAGTAGGGAGCTGGTCATAATTTACAGGACAGAGTTGTCAGGATGGTGTAGATGGAATTCAGGACCCAGCACTGAGATCAAATGGAAAAGGTGTCCAAAGCCATAGTAAAGACTGAGAACCAAGAATCTGTAACTATAGAAATGGACAAAGTGAAAGGATCCTGAAATATGAGGAGAAACCACAAGGGTGACCCAGTGCATTTTACCAGACGGCTTAAATAGTACAGGGGAGCTCACAGCTTTCGTCCCAGGCCTCAAAGGCACTCAAAACACCTAGCTGACCGTCACCTTAGCAACAAAGAGAGTAGGGGATAAGGCAAGTGTTTTCTATCAATACCAAATTAATTACAGAAAACTGACTCTGTTTTTACATTGCTTATTTCATCACATAGTAGTATTTAAACCAACAACTCTTCCAACAGAAATGAATAAAACTGGATACTGCCAATATGTCACCTTTGTGTATGAAAAAGACTCTGCTGGTATTTGAAGGATGTTCCTACTGATAGCCTATTGTCGTAACCTGAGATTAGAGGGGTAAGAAAATATGGCTTCTGATTATTACAGCCATGACAAAAAAGGCTTCCAGTCACATCTTATTCATTTACTGTGGAAGAGAATGTCACATTGACATTTCAAATTATTCTGTTGCTTTGTTCACAGGATTATTTTGAGCTTAAACTCACTGGGTTTCTAGCTTGGCTATTTATCTGAGCTAATGACTCTAATCTCCGAATGTCTTGACCCGCACACAAGACTAAATTTTACTATTTATAAAAATGATTAACTGCCCGATCTTGGGATCAAACAGGCATGGGTCTCCTTGGGCAAGTGATTTATCCTCTCGGTGCCTTTAGTTTCCTCATTTCTAATAAGGAAAATAACATTATCTCCCTTACATGGTTCTTGGGAGGACGATGTGTGATAATATAGGAAAGGCCTTAACAACTATATGAACAAAAGGCAACTCACAATAAAACACATAATGACAATAATAATAGGGAACATTTTTAGCACTCCCTAGGAGCCCGGCCTTTATCTACGTAATTTAAATATATTTACTAACAATTCTCACAGCAAGTTTGTAAACTAGACACTATAATTATTATCTCCATTTTACAGATGAGGAAACTGAGGATCTGAAGGTTAGATTATTTGCCAGGAGTCCAGCCCAGGTGGTCTGGCTTCAGGGCCTGTGCTCATGCACTCTGTTACTTTGCATCTATCCCAATTTCTTGACAAAGCTACCTTTCCGCATTTTGATCTCCAGCCCAAACTTCACTCTGAAATCCAAGGTCACATGTCCAATATCCAACTGCTTTCTCATCATTTCTCCCTCAAAGTCTAACAGACACTCAAATGGAACAGGCTCCAACTCAACACAGTGTTACATGAGTTCCTCATCCACTCCCTGAACCCTGAACCAATCACTGTAGTCCTTGTGTTACTTTATGCCAGTTTCATCCTTCCAGAAATGACCAATCACTCTTCCTACCTCTCTCTCTCAAACCACACATCTACTTCATTAGTAAGTAATTATTGGCTCTACCTCCAAAATATTCAGTATTCACCACTTCTCACCACCTCCTCCACAGCACCCTGGCCCAAGCCACCATCATCTCTTGCCAGGATCACTGCTATAGCCTCCTGACAGGTCACTCCAAATCTGCCCCTGCGACCCTTCATTCAATACACAACCCAGTAGCCAGAGTCATCTCAGTAACTTCCAATGACTCCCGTCCCACCCCAGGTAAAAGTCAGAATTTGTATGAGGCCCTACATAAAACTGTCCCTGCTGTCATCTCTGACCTCGTCCTTTGTTATTTTCCCTCTTTCACTCCACTCCAGCCACACTGGCCCCTGCTGTTTCTGGAACACACCAGAACACCACAACCTCAGGGCCTTTGCACTTACTATTTCTTCTTCCTTGAACGCTGTTCTGCCAGATATTGACATGGTGCCTTCTTTCACTTCCAGGTCTCTAGTTACTGAAGCCTTTACCTCCTTCCTCCTTTGATCCTATTTCCCTCTCTTGCTTTATTTTTCTATATCATTTTTATCACCATCCAACACACTATGTATTTTGCTTATTTGTTTTGTTTATTACCTGTCCTTCCCACTAGAATGTAAGCTCTGTAGGGGCAAGGACTTTTATCTATTTTGCTCATTTCTGTATCTCCCATACCTAGACCATACCAGGCACATAGGTGACGCTCAATATATATTTAATGAATAAATGATTAAGTCAGTTCCCTCCCCACGAGGAGCCAAACACATACAGCAACATGCCAAGTATAATACAATGAACTTCATAATGGCTTCCCTATCCCAAGTAGCCTCTGAAGGTTTACACTTTTCTTCATGTCCGATCTTAGAGATTCATTTCTTTGTGGTAAGTCTTATTAATTTACAAATACTCATGAGAAGGAAAAAGTAATAAGCTACTATCAGCCAACAGTATCTTAATATAAATCGGTTTGTATAATTTTCCCCACCTTGTGAATTACCTAAGAACATATTTACATACAAGTAAAGAAAAAGATGACTAGGGGAAACCAAACTGCTAAGAAAATAAACTGATGTCCAATACCCTGATGTGGGGCATATGGAATGTGACAGAGGAGGGGGTAGAAGCACCAGCACAGGGAAGGCACTACAGGGAAAGACGAATTTCTCTTTCCTGCATATGTGCCTCAGTCTGGTCCAGAATCTTCAGGAAGAGATCTTTAGTCACTGGTACTACTTCTCAGACTCAAATGAGCACCTTGGCTTTTTTTTTTTTTCTTTCTCTCTCTCTACTCTTTTGTTTTGCTACAAGACCCAAGAGTTCATATTCTCTCCCTTTCTCTGCAAGGCTACCCACACCTACTACACCTCTTGGTATTTCTCTATAACCCACAACTGAAAATGAAGCAGGACAACATCTCCCCAACTCCCCAGAGCACAGGCCTCTGTGAGTTTAGTCCCTTTGGCAGCCTGGCATTAGACGGATATTCTCATACTCACTGCATATTACAGTGACATACAGAGTTTAGAAAAATACTATTTTTTTATTTATTCTGGGCTGAGACCAAGGAGTTGGTGAATTCCCCTGGCGATTTGAAGGTGTAGCCACAGCTGAAAGTGACCAGGGTAGGAGAGGCAAGGTCTACATGGAGAAGATCTAAGTTCAAGGCTTGGGCTCCAGCTCTCACCAGACATGACATTAGCAAAGTCACTTCACCTTTCTGAATCAGATCCCTGATTAGAAAAATAACCACTCTTATTTCTTGGGATTATTGTAGAGATTAAATAAGATCATTACATGAAAGTGTTTTTACAGGGCCTCACTACTTTTGGGTATTCAAAGGGGAAGAAGGAGAAGTTAGATATCTCACTTGAATAAAGAAAACACACAGCAATCCAGGGGATTCCACACCAAATGGCTCTTTTTCTAACAGCTCTGACAACACAAGGAGAGTATCTCTGCATCAGGATGTGAGAGGCAGAACCCTACAAAGGAGCTGTTCGAACACAAATATCAGCTGTACTGATCTTGGAATTATCAAAATGATTTATTCACTATACCACACTTATACAATACTGATAAGAAAAAGAGAAAAAAACTGAAATTCATAATCTAATCACCCATGGATCACCATTACTACTATCTTGATATTCTTCCAAACTTCAACATGTAAACATACAAAAATATGCCAGACAAAGATCATACATGTTATTCTTTAACATCCTTTATTTACTCAATGTGACATAAATATCTTTTAACATCAATGAATACAGATCTTTCATCATTGTTCTAAAGGCCATGTAGTAGCCAATCTCTGAGCATTTATCACTTAGGCTATTTCCAATTTTCCCTCTCATATAAACAATTTTGCAGTATAACCTTGTATGGATGTCACTATTCACTTGTCCAATTATTTTCAGAGAATAAATTCCAAGTAACAAAACTGCTCAAACAGAAGGCAAAAAAAGAATTACATTATAGGGCTTTTTAATTAAAATTTTTTTTTTTTTTTTTTGGGTCTTCGTTGCTGCATGCGGGTTTCCTCTAGTTGCGGTGAGCGGGAGCTACTCTTCGTTGCGGTGCACGGGCTTCTCATTGCGGTGGCTTCTCTTGTTGCGGAGCACGGGCTCCAGGCGTGTGGGCTTCAGTAGTTGTGGCACGCAGGCCACGAACCCGTATCCCCTGCATTGGCAGGCAGACTCTCAACCACTGCGCCACCAGGGAAGCCCTTTAATTACAATTTTTTAAAATTCAAGCAATTTACGCTAGCTGCTCACTAAAATCTACGTTCTCTTCTTCTACTTGGGCACACAGCCAGACCAAACTTCCCAGCCTCTCTTGAAGTACAACCATGGGACTAAGTTTTAGCCAATGGAATGTATACTAAGTAATAGATGGCGAAGTGCCAGCCGGGCCCACTGAAACCTCTCATGCAATCCTCCTGTATCTCTCTTACCTCTTTTGCTGATGGATGACAATACCTGGGGCCTCTTTGGAAGTTATGTGTTGAAGATGACAGAGCCTCCATCAGCCTGGATCCCTGAATAACCATCACAAACATAGCCCACCTCCTGTTACACTAGAACAAGCTTAGATTATTCACCTAAGCAAGAAAAAAAACTTCTGTGTTTGGGATATTATACCCCTTGAGGTTTATTTGTAACAGAAATTAGACCTCCTTAATAGTTAGAAATACTGAAATGTATACCTTAAAGTAGCATACTGCCACAACACAACCCTAATGTATGTGGCATTGACTCAGCGGTCGAGGAGCACATGGTGGAGAATTTTTTTTAACATAGGCTCAAAAGATAGAGACCCATAATATACAGCGACGAGACATTTGGTGAAATGTCTATCTTGGAAGGCAGGCCCAGTGCCTTCCATGCTTTTAGCTGTGGGGAAGTGGTTAGAAAACAGATATTAGAGTATGTCGACCATTACTCATTGCATTTAGGAAGGATCTGCAAGAAATAGATGAGCTTAAAAAAGAACTGGTTGATTTTCACAGTTCTTGGGGTGACTGACTGCTAACACCTTTGAGTCCCCTTCTGCTTTTTCTGTGGTCATATGTATACATACATATACTACAAATATTTATGGATGCATACATTACATTACAAAAAATGGGATCACACTATCTACATTGTTCTGAGATACTTTTAAAGAGACTGAGTATCCATTTTAAAAGGACATACGTTAATGTGGCTAGATAGCACTCTAGGCCTTTACTAAAATAACAATGATCCATCTTCAGCTAACAAAAGCTATGAAACAAACATAAAAATATTTACTCCTTTCATAAACACTTTGTTTGACAGCCAGCAAATGAGATATCCATAAATAAGGGTATTTAACACTGCCCAGAAATATGTAGAAATAACAACTTCTACCCCAGTAACTGAAAGTAAAATCCACAGCAGAACTCTACATGTCCCTATAGAAAACAGAATAGCCTCCATCTGGCCCTCTAGCATTTGTCTTCTGAGGGTATTTTTTCCAATAAGTCCAGGAGATCAGTATAGACAAAAGCAACCAGACTCTTTTCATTTAATACTGTGTTAGAAGAACAGGTGCTGGTGAACAGTTGATGCACTTCCCAGTGCTTTTCTTAGTTGTTCATCCACCGTATTTATAGACATTTTCAGACATTTCTTACTATTTCAATTATTGTCTCAAAAGGTAGTACTTGCCCTGGAATTCTTGGAATAATGTCACATTACTGATGGCATCTCTGAGTTTAAGAAGACTTGGTACCATCTTCCAGTTTGTAAAGGTCAAATCTGTTTTTGCTCAATCACTATTATACATTTCCCCATACGCTCAGCGTAGCTCATAGCTCAGAATTCTCAAATTGTCCTTCACACGCCTCTTCCCCGACCATTTCCTCTCACCCTCCTGTGCACGGGTCTGAGCAGACTGCCCCCTTCTTTGTTTTCCTAGCATTCTGCACATGCCACTATCCAATAACTCCAATTCATTATTGTCATTGCCATCACATTTATGAAGAGCCTATGTGCTAGATGACATATAATGCACTTTATGTACCTTATTTCACTCAAATCTAATATTCTATTTTATAATGAGGAGACTGAGACACAGTCTAGTAAACAGCTAGTGTCAGACCCAAGGTTCAAAGCCAGGCAATCTAACCTAGGAAACCATATTCTAAAGAGTCAGTAATAATAGTTGGTTTTACTGCCTCTTTCTCTTCTCTTCTTCAACAAATATTTATTGATCACCTGTTATGAGCCAGGCTCACTTTCATAGGAAATGAGCACCTTGAAGTAAGGGACTGTGTTTTTTTCACCTTAGGATTTCCAGTGCTTAGTACCATGTCTGAAAGATAGTTGCTGCTCAAAAACTTGCGATGCATCATCAATACAAAGACATATAAGCATATTCTCTGCCCTGCTTCTATATAGTCTAACAGGAAGACAGGAAAGCAGTAAATACCCTTCTGAAACAAAATGGAATAGACTGACATTTCCCTGCTACTAGAAATGTATCAAACAGAGGCTAGACCCCCGCAGGTTAATAGTCTTGATCCTTTTAAATAGAACTATAAGTACAATTACAAACACTGTAAAGTGGTATGTTCTAGAGTCGTCAACATTCCAGTGGTTTGGTCCGTTCTAATTCTGTGCTGTATGTTTTCCAATTTTTTTAATGGTCCAGAAAATATAGAGATCATTCCAGGTTCAAATGGAGAGATGAAAATTCATGGAGCAGATGGGGATTGAGATGAATTCTTGGAGAATAAGTAGAATTTGAATCCAAGCCAAAAATTGGGTACTTTCCAGGCTCGGGAAACAACAGTGGGTCCATGGAAACAGAAATGGTTATGGTGTCATGGTTGGTATGGAGACTAGCCTTACTAAAGTTAAAAAATGGAAATCAATAATGATGAAATCACAATGAGATGATGGTGATAGATATATGATGATGATGATGATGTCTGATAGACAGACAGACAGGTAGACAGACAAAGTAGGTTCTGATCCTTAGAGGGGAGCATAAAAGAGTAAATAGTGATGAAATCACAATGAGATGATGGTGATAGATATATGATGATGATGATGTCTGATAGACAGACAGACAGGTAGACAGACAAAGTAGGTTCTGATCCTTAGAGGGGAGCATAAAAGAGTAAAGTTGGAATTAAGCAGTTATTTTAGGGTTGTTAACAGAAAAATTACATTATAAAAGTGGTATATGAAGCATATTGGCCTGGCACCTGAAGTTCTGAAGTTCTAAGAAGAGCTCTCTTCTTATTCTTTCCTGTTCTTTTCTCTTTCTTGTGCTGGAGACAGACAACCTCAAGATGATTACAATTCAGGAAAAAGAGCCAGTAGAGAAACTGGCCACATAAGTTAGGCTGCAACCAAAAAAGCACTCCTCCCACAACTGAGTCTTTAGGTTTTGTTCCTTAGCAAAGAACTAAAGTCACCTAGGGAGGTTGCTCTTTACCTTAGGCAGACCCTACGTCGTGGGTAAACCACCTTCCTAGCTCTCTTTTGCCAATCTCCACCATCCCTACTCCTAGGCCTAGCATTTCCTAGAAACTTAACCAAGAATTGACCTCTACAACAGGACACTCCACCCTTGTTCCTAAGTGAAGACCTTGCACAGCACTGTTCACACACACTCATGCCCACACATGTCCTCAGACCTTAGTGGCTGCCTACATGGCTATTGGCTTTCTCCAGGGGTTCACACATGCATGTGGAAGGAAACCAACTTTAACTTTCCTGACCTTGTTAATGTTGACAATCATTGGCTGGCTCAGTTTTACCTCATAATCATAACTCGCCTCATAGACTCTTTTCATCAGCCAAGCTAATTAGCCTACTGTAACCCTATGTCTGCTCTCTATCGCTCACCCCTGCTCTGAATTTCATCCTCATGTCCTAACCTCTACTCTCTTAACCATTCTACACAGTCCAGTTTTCTTCAATTTCCTTGACCCACAGAAGTCTCTACTTCCTTTGAACTCTCAAAATTGTTTCTACCAATTTTTTAGGCACTTAAATTTAAACTCATATCACTTCTTAACTGTTCTCGTGAGAATGTCATTTCCTGTCAATTACTTTCTATGAGGTAAAGACTTTGTTGAAAGCTTTTGTATCCTTCACAGTCCCAAGCACCTATAGGTGCTCAACAAATACTCCCTAAGGTGAGTTTTTGATTACTAATTATTCATTTAGATATTTGATGAGATGGCGGCAGGGGAACAGATTAGAAATGGGTAATTCATCATTTCTCCCATTGCATCATGTTGCAGAATTTTAATTAGAGTGACTCTTGGCATTACATATGGCTATTCAGAAAATCAGGATGCAGTTTTAGCTCAAGGGTTTGATTTGCCTGAAACTGAAGGTAGATGACTATATTATTCTAAAGCAACCATACACTGTACCTCAAAATAACTATTTTTGCACTCTGCTCATTAGTGCTTACCAGAGCTAGCTGGGAAGACAAATCAGACCAGCACCAATCTGACAGTTCATTTTTCACTACTATTTTCTTCATCTATTGCAAAACAAACAATGATTTGCTAAACTGAATTTTCTCTCTCAGTGAAATAACCCTGGTAGTAGCAGAGTTTCTCTAAAGAAAACTATGTCTCTTCCAACCCTACAGAATACAGCACATCCACACTTATTGCACCCAGGAAAGGCAAAACAAAGATAGGTGTCATTTTTTTTAAGAAAACTGAAGTGCAGTAACCTATCTAAACCACAAAAATTTTTAAAGTCAGGAATTGACTATTAAAATTACAGAAGAATTGCTTGCTTTACAAAAGAACATGCTGCAAGGTGCAATCAAATTCCTGGTATTTATGAACTTAACAATCACTGTACTCACAGTCAAACAAATAATATGCATATATTATAATATGCAAATATATGCATTATATGCAAATATATGCATATAATATATGTGTTATAGAGGTACAAGTTTGAGTCACACATGCTGAAGTGATCCTTATGTACAATCTGATTTCACTCTATGTCAGAAACAACTTTGTCAAGTAGGTATTATAACACCCCCATTTAACAGATGATAACAACATGCAAAGTACATATTTTCATGGCATTCATAAATCTGGGCATTCCTGAGGCTGCCTGCTCTGTTTCAATGCCAGTCTAATTCTCAGGAGTAAAGCATCTCAGACACAAACTTTCTTTAATGAAATTTTCCTTCTGTTGGGCTTTGGATCTGTAATAATTTTTAATTACTTGGATCTGTAATAATAATTCAGTCAGTTGATTCATGGTTGACTCCTCCTCCATCTATCAATTTGCACTTTCATTTTGAAAGCTGTGATTTCTTAACCTAGATGTTTAAAAGAAATAAAATTTGTAGACCAGGATTTCATAATGTAAAATCTACTCCTTGACTTTAAACTAGAAATCTCTGGAAGCTGAATTAACATTTAGACCACTAGGGTGCAATTTAAGAAATTATTGCTCCAATTGCTCAAATGGTACCCCAATGGACTAAAAGATTACACTAAGCCTACGCTTTATTAAATTGTACCTTGGAGTTCTGTACTATTGGATAGTACCCTTCAGGTACCACAATTCAGCCGTTTATTGTTGCTCTCTGTAGAACTACCGGCAATTACCTATTAGCATGAGCTTAGAAGCCAAACATTTTAAAACCAACCTTGAGGGAGAAAAAGAAAGAGGTTAATTCTATTTGAATGAACACAAACATCGCTTCCCTAATTTGGTCCCTATTAGGTAATATTTAATGACACGAAGCATAAGAGAATAATTTCTAAAAGTATGTTAACATTTTATATAAATAAAAATGACTAATTGGCAGGTTCAGACGGATGTTGTTTTGTGTTTCAGGCGCCTCAAGTCGATGATATCAATTTACTTCCTGAATCTAGGACTCCTTCAAATAAGCCTTGAATCTACACATGAACTCTGAGAACTTTTCACTAAGTACAATAGACTTTTGCTGTCCAATACGGCAGGCATTAACCACATGTAGTTATTCAAATTTAAATTTAAATTAATTAAAAATTAAGTAAGATTTAAAATTCCATACCTCAGGCACTCAAGACACTTCAAGTGTTCAACAGCCACATGTGGCTAATGGTTATCATATTGAACAGCATAGATATTTCCATCACTGCATAAAGTTCTCTTGACAGTACTGCTAATGCCTACAAGATGCTTTTTACAGTAAATGCTAAAGTATTTATTTAATAATAAGGTAACACTGAATTATATCTGTTTAAGACAGAAGAATTTGTTGCTTGTTTTTGTTTTAGTGTGAACATTACATTTATTGTTTTATGCTTACACACACTCATTGCAACATTCAGCAAAAATATGTCCTAGCATCCTACTGTAATAGGGGCGGGGCAGGCGTGACTAATAGCAGTCCCCCTCAGCCACTGGTCAGTGTCACAGTGGACCCCTCCCCCAAGCAAGCAACGTTTAGTGAGCGAGCAACTGTCAACCAGCAACCACTAGTGGACCCGCTCTGCCATTGGTCGGCACTGCAGTGGGCCCCTCCCCCTCCCCTTCCTCTGTATAAAAGGAGCCCAAAATTGGACTGTGGGAAGATGGTTTTTTGAGACACTAGTCTGCCTTCTTCTTCTTCTTCTTCTCAGTCCACTAGCTTTCTGATTAAAGTCATTATTCCTTGCCCCAACAACTTGTCTCATCTCCCAATTTATTGGCCTGTCATGCAGCAAGCAGAGCAAGCTTGAGCTGGGTAACACTACCATGTTCCTGGCTCTGTGTTTGGCATTGCAGATGCACATGAGTTCAATCTAGTGGAGGAGGAATTCCAGTAACAAATAATTACAATCAATGAAATAGGAGCTATAATAAAGGTACAGAAGTAAAAACCCCTAAGTTTTTGTGGGGAAAGGAGTGACATTTTAGCTGGATCTCAAGCAGGATTAGGGATCCCAAATCCCATAAGAAAAAGATAGTGGGTGTTCAGGATGGAGGAAAAAGTTCATACAAAGGCATGAAGATATTGAAGTATAAGATGTGTTTGAGGACTAAAAGAGGCTAAAACACAGCATGAAATTAGTGGCAGAGGGCTAAATGGAAGGTAATGAGATTAGAATTTTGAGTCGGGGCCAAACAGGAAGTACGCCATGCTATGGAGGCTGGGCTTACTTTGCAGAGGCTATGGAATTAATGAGGGCTTTGGCATATAGCACATTTATGCCCTGAAAAAAAAAATTAAACTAGCTTGTTGCAAAGGATGGCCTAAAGAAAATAAAAATGACTAAATGCATATGAGACAATTTAAAGTTGGAAATTTATGCCACACAGCAACTCAGCACCAGATGCCAAATAAAAATAATGTTCCTCTATACATATTCACATTTATATAAACACATATACAAACATTTATAAACATACTTATTGTTAACTAGACTTATTCTGGTGCTATTTTGCAATATATACAAATCATTATGTTATACACCTGAAACTAATATAATGTATATTGATTATACCTCAGTTTAACAAAAAACATACTTACAGATTACCAAAAATGAATATAATTGTAGAATGCTAATAAGGCTATATGGGTGTATTGGTATGTAACCCAGCCTCCAATTTATTTGTAGATCTGAGGAAGCCCGGGGACACACACACACACACACACACACACACACAAACACACAACACACACATCATTTATTAAGTTCTCACTCTATGTCAAGGCCTGTGTTAACTGCCATTCCCATATTTTCTCATTTTAACCCTTAGCAACTACCCAGGAGATGGGAACTGTTTTCCCCATTTTAAAATTATGACCCAGACAGGTTGTATATCTTATCCTAAATCAGACAACTAGGAAGAGATAGAGCCAGACACTGTAGTCAGGCATATACAATTTTTTTAAGCCTGTGCCGTTAACTTGTAGTCAATGTTGCCTTTCAGGATCATATATCATACTTGATTCATAGAGGTTCAGGTCCAGCATTCTTGAAATATGCTTACAGAATGACATGAAATACAAAGAAAACATTAAAATGAAAGAAAAAGTTTTGATAAAACTTGCTGCTCTAATACGCTCATCACACCTCAGTAATGGCTTAGAGATGCATACACTGGACAAGACAATCATTTAAACACAGATATATCACTGGAGGGAAAAGGAAGGGCCCAGTGACCTGACTTCAAAGTTCTCTTCTAATGGCTCTAACTAGAGGTGCAGTAATGTAGGATAATATTAAGCAGAGTCCTCTTTGCACACGTTTACTTCCATCTTGTCTCACCACGAGGGTAAAGATGCCTCTAAAGTAACTGTCCTAGCCACCCCATCACCTTACCTTCAGAGGCTGATTACAAGAGAAGAAGTTCCACCTGGAACCCTAAAGAGGAAATCGGAGGTAAATGAGCTTTGTAGCCAGCCCATGCGAGAGAGCACAGAGGAAGAAAGCCAACTACCCCATAAAAATACTAATATTAAATGGGCAGGAGAGGAAGAGGAGGGTGAAGCAGTGGTGAAGGAGGAGGGAGAAGAGGCATAGTTCAAGAGCAGTGTTGGTGGGGGTAGGAGACTGAAATCACCCGTCATTTCGCTTCTCAGCTTGAGCAACTATGGCAATCAACATTATTTTCTTCAACTGCAAAACAACTACACTGACAAATATCTTTAAAGCTTCACTCAATTATTGGCAGCACATTGATAATTATCTTGATTGGTGGCTTGCTTTCCTCAACAGCCCATTAACATGGAGGAAAAGGCCATCCCTCTTGAGAGTTCCCATTGGCTGGAAGTGATGATACTGAACAGAGGCCCAGAGTCCTGGAAGACATCAAGGTTGTCCCTGGTATGGATGGATTTTATGACCTCTAAGTCACAAAGCCCTGCCTGCTTCTCCGTCTAGGCAACAGCCATGACATCACACAGACCCAAAGCACAGTCATTCCGTTCACTGTATTTCAAATCCATGGTGTCACAGGGCAGGAGGATGGAGGAACTGGGGTCCTTTCACAGGTGCAGCTTAAGGAATACAAACATTGAACAGATTTTATTACAGACTTGTCTGTCTTGGTCACACAGCATGGCCCTCCTTCCTTAGGCTGCAATAATCCCAGATCTACGTGAAGCTCAAGGCAATTCATCAACATTGATCAATCTTAACTCAAGTCTGGGGTAGAAGGGCAGGATACATAAGAGCTGCCAGAGCTGAACGCAATGCAAACAGCAAAGACAAGCATCTGTGCCAGAGAAACACAGTAAGGAGGAGCAAGATAATCAGCTCTGGCTTAAACAAAAAGAGATTAATTATTACTATTATGTCATAGGCTTTCAAATGTGTGTAGATATACACGCATACATGCATTTAAAATATAAAACTTATTTTACCTTTTAATTCTAAACATCATACACACGTACACATACACACATGTAAACACACACCAATTTTCTTTGAAATAGCAAATTCTCTTTCATAAATGAATTGGAATTGGATTAACCTCTTAGACCTAAAAGAGACCTCAAAGATCATCTGACTCATCTGTCTGCATTATATTATTTTACAAATTTAGTCATGTTTATAGAGGTCTTATTGTGTGCCACACAACAAAAGGAGGCATCTGAGGACTTAAAGGGAATATCTTAAGATAAGTTACCTAGGGGAAAAAAATAAAAAATAAATTAGAACAGTTTTCTGGCTTCCCACTATAGTATTCTCTCTATTACATCATGCTATCCTGCTCAGTTAGGAAGCAATTACTTGCAAGAAACAAAAAGTCCTCCCTGGAGCAACGAACAAGCTTAACCAAGTCACCTCATTTAACAAAAATTCTCAAAGTAGGTGTTAGTTCACCAGCTTAACAATGCCTATTATATCATGCTATCCTGCTCAGTTAGGAAGCAATTACTTGCAAGAAACAAAAAGTCCTCCCTGGAGCAACTAACAAGCTTAACCAAGTCACCTCATTTAACAAAAATTCTCAAAGTAGGTGTTAGTTCACCAGCTTAACAATGCCAGGGCTGATGGGATATTCACTTGACCTTTTCATCATGTATGTCTCTAGTCACAATACGGCTGCTGCATCTCCAGGCATTATAACCTCCTTGCAATGAGAAGAAGGAGTACGGGGAAAGGCAAAAGGCTCTTCTGCCTGTACTGCATTGGTCAGAACTGTACTACAAGGCTAGTAACCTGCAAGAGAGATTGTGAAATGGAGTATTTAAAACTACTCACATTGCTGCCCCCCAAAAAATTAGGAATCTGTAAGCAAAGAATAAGGGGATAATTAATAGTGTGTAGGCGGTTTATACTTTCTTCACACACACTGTCTGCCCAAGGAACTGTTTCACCCTTTTCAGAGCAGATGCAAGATTTCATCTAAATTTAATGGAAAGATTGAATCCAGTTCTTTACTTGCCATTAGCTAGGATGGTGTGAAGAAGTATACCTTCCAGCCAGGCTGTGCTGCTTCCCACTCACCTCACTCAAAACCTCCCCTTCCTATTGTCCTGTGGCTATGAGGATACAGTCTAACTCCTCTGTGCCCACACATCACCCATAACCTGGAGGAAGAACAGACAGATGAGCAACGGGTGAACTGCCCTCCACAACAAAAGGTGTTTAGCTTTTGCTTCAAATGAGAAGTATCAATAATAGAGATAATAAATTATAGAAATTTGAAAGAAATTTTTGAAAAAATACTATACTATCATATAGCGCTTGTTTCCTCTCTCACATACACACATGCACAAACATGCACACACACAATTAAAATAATCCTCCTACCAGCAAAAGGAGAAAAGTCTTAGTATGGATTTGGAGACTAAAACACCAATTAACTATAATTCTTTGACAGAGGAGTGACTTATTCATCAAATAGCAATGATCTTAAAAAACAAAGATCATCAACCAGAGCTCTATTAGAGAGGATGAGAACTCTAAGTTCATCCCTCTTTGTTTTAAAGTTAAAATATAATAGGAAATCAAACAAGCCAAAACTATTTTATATCAACATAATTAGTCACTTAGCTTCTTTAGAGCACGGTTTGTTTGTTTATAAAATGAGAAGAGTCCAGCAGTTGGCCTCTAAAGCCCACTAGACACTGACCTACCCCACGCAGAAATCCCTTCTTTATCAAGGCAGGAAGTTGGCCATTCAATTTCTTTTTCCTGCCTCTAGTTAGTAACAGGGTGTCATTACTCAATAAGGGAGCTGACTTCTTCTAGGGTGATCAGTTACCCGGGTTTGCCTAGAACAATGAGGTTTTCCAGGAGTCAAGACGGTTGGTTCTAACACTGGGACTGTTCCAAGCAAACCACTGTACCATCCCACTTAGAGCATGTTGCCCCCTGCCCCGACCTCATTCCCTCCACCCAAGTCCTGCCTAAAAGGAGAGGAACAAGGGTGGAGCCCTGTATGTAATCAGACCCAATGACCAAAATGAATTCCTAGTTATTCAAAACGTCCTTCCACAGGTTCAAACTTTTCATTACTGCTTATTATGCGACATCTGTTTCTGAAGGGAAATTTTAAGAACGTAGCTCATATGATGCACTTTGCTTGAAATTTTCTTTAGATTTTACCTCTTGCTACAAAGCAGCAAGCCACATTCAGACAGGCTCCATTCCCCCATTTCACAGTTGTACCCAGTGGCCACAAGACAGATGTATCCAACACGTTTGATTTGTTCTGTCATTTGGGGCGCAAACTTAATTATGATAAACCAGTCCGGTTCTTTCTCACCTACCCTCCTCCTCAAAGTGGATCACACTGATAAAGTGTGATTTAAGTATATTTCTCAGTAATTCTAATAATTGACCCAGGGATATTAAAATAATATTTTCCGGGCTTCCCTGGTGGCGCAGTGGTTGGGAGTCCGCCTGCCGATGCAGGGGACGCGGGTTCGTGTCCCGGTCCGGGAGGATCCCACATGCCGCGGAGCGGCTGGGCCCGTGGGCCATGGCCGCTGAGCCTGCGCGTCCGGAGCCTGTGCTCCGCAACGGGAGAGGCCACAACAGTGAGAGGCCCGCGTACCACACACACACAAAAATAATAAATAATAATAATAATAATAATAATATTTTCCTGTTCTACTTGTCATAACCTGTTGAGATAGCTTTCAAAATGTGCTACTGCAGGGAAAAAAGAAATTTTATACACATGCTCTTGCTGAAATTTTCTGGCTCTCTGCCTCCCAGAAGACCAATGCATGAAATATTTATTCAAAAATGGAAATATTAAGAAGTAAATGAATTTAAGCCATCCTAATTATTTTACGGGCATTTCTCCACTGCTTAAAGAAACACCAAATTATCTTCAGTTCTGCATAGGCTGTGTCAACCAGCACACCTTGTTGAAAAAGTGAAAAACTCCTCTCAAATAGCCAACTTGACTGAGTTAATTCTACTTAAAAATTGTTCTCAGGATGAAGTAACTGGATTAGTGCTGCAGGAACAAAGTAAGAAGAGGTAAAGAACTTTCAACTACATGGGACCTGGGAGATCATTCATTCTTTCACTGAACAAATATTTATTTATTGAGTATCTACCCCGTGTGCTAAGTGCTGCTCTAAATGCTGTGAACAAAAGAGAGTTTCTACCCTTGTTGAGAGACAGACAACCACCCCTGTGATGGTCATGATAAGCAAATATGAAGAAAAACAGCAGGGTATTAATGACAAATTTTCCTACATCCTAAAGGAGGAGTGTCTCTCGGAGAAAGTGACATCTGAATTGAGCTAAATTAGTTTGGGAGAGGAGCTAGGCCTGTCCCCTCCTACCATCACCTTTACATGTCCAGACAGTGGCTCTGAAAGCACAGTCCCCAGGCCAGCAGCAGCATCACCGGGGAACTTACTAAAAAAAGGCACATTCTCAGGCCTACTCAGGGTCTACTGAATATGAAGCTCTAGAGGTTTTCATAAATAATCTGTGTTTTAATCAGTTTTCCAGGTGATTCTGATGCATGCTCAAGTTTGAGATTCACTGCTTTTGACAATCATCCTTTGAGGTCTCATTCAAATGCTCCCTTCTCCAGGAAACCCTCCAAGATCTTCACGATTGAGAGTGATTCTTTCGTCCTCTAAACTCTTGCAACAAATTACAGACAACCATCCTGAGGCACTCTGGCTCTCCTTTTTGTATTATACTACTCATGTGCCTGCAGTCCCTCCATTTGCTACCAGTCAGCTCCCTTAAGGCAGGGGCCATGGGATGGTAATTCAATATGTCAATTTGACTGGGCCATGGGACACCCAGATATCTGGCTAAACGTTATGGGTGTGTCTGTGGGGGTGTATCTGGATGAGATTAGTATTTGAATCAGTGGACTGAGCAAAGTAGATCGCCCTCCTGTGGGCGGGCGTCATCCAATCAAAAATCGCTCAGGGCCTGAATAGAACAAAAAGATGAAGGAAGGGAGAATTCACTCTCTCTGCCTGACTGATTGAGCTGGGATATTGGTCTTCTCCTGCTCTGACACTTGGACCAGGACTTATACCATCAGTTCCCCTAGTTCTCAGGCCTTTGGAATTGGACTAGGACTACAACATTGCTTTCCTGGGTCTCCAGCTTGCAGATGACAGACTGTGAGACTTATCCTCCATAATCACATGAGCCAATTCCTTATATATATATATATATATATAGAGAGAGAGAGAGAGAGAGAGAGAGAGAGAGAGAGAGAGAGAGAGAGAATATATATATATATATATATATATAAAAGGAATACTCTATCATTTAGGCAGGCCCTAAATGTAATCAAAATGTCCTTAGGAGAGAGAAGCAGAGGGATATTTACGGCACACAGAGGAGGAGAAAGCAAATATGACCACAGAAGCAGAAACTGACTGAAGTGTCCACACGCCGAGGAATGTCAGCAGTCACCGAAAGCTGAAAGAGGCAAGGAACAGATTCTCCCCTAGAGCCTCCAGAGGGAGAATGGCCCTCCTGACATCTTGATTTCTGCCCAGTGAATATGGGTTTCAGATTGCTGATTTTCAGGACTAAGAAAGAATAAATTTCTGTTGTTTTAAGCCACAACATTTGTGGTAGTTTGTGGCAGCCACAGGAAATTAATACAGATAATAACAGCTAACAGTTGATGATGGCTTTTTAATGTGACACCTTGGCTAGGCTGCAGTCCTGTTATTCACCCAGACATTAATCTAGGTGCTACTGTGAAGGGATTTTGCAGGAGTACCTAAGTCTCTAACAGTTGACTTTAAGTAAAGCGCAGTATCTTGAGTGAGTCTGTCTACGTATGTCGGTTGGAGGGATTTAAAAGCAGGACTGAGGCTTTCACTAGAGAGAAGAAATCCTGCCTGTGGGCAATGGCTTCAGACCATGCCGGTGAAGTTCCAGCCTGCCTGTGATCTTCCCTTCCTGACCCCATGTCCCTGGGGTCAAACCTGCCCATGATTTCTGCCTGCCCTGGTTAAATCCTGGCTGATATAGGCGTTAAGCATTTATTCTGCAGCAGGCATTATACATACATCATATTATTAAATCTTCACAACAATCCTAGGAGGTAAGCATGACCCATTATCCCATTTTATAAATGAGGTCATTTACACCTAGGGGAATGAAGTGAACTACCCAAGGTCACACAGCTCACAGGGGGACAGAGTTGTCATCTGAATGCAGGCCGTCTGATTCCAGAGTCTCAGGTGCTCTACCAAATGCCTTCCACCAAACCATGAATGAGTATGAGACACAGTAGAAGAGGAATTGCAAGGAAATTTCCAGTGCTCTTAAATGTGTCAGGCTAATAAGGGGAAACAGCAAAGTAATTTCTTTAAAATGAACAGGAGTCCCATTAATTTGGAACATTCGAGGCAGACTTGGACTGTTGAGAAGACAACTGTTTACTAAGTAATCTGAGAATGCCAACCGGGCTGGGCTCAAAGCTCCCCCACCTGGCAGGGTCAGTCAGCTGACCGTCATCTCACTTCCTCTCTGAGGCAGCAACCGGAACTGGACAGATGCTCCAGACAGCAGGGGACGAACAGCCCTGGTGATAAAATAGAGAAATTGAGGAGCCCTCCACTGGGTTTCCATATACTCTCTCATATTCATGAGACATAGAAGAACTTTATCGGCATTTGCCCCAGGGTGCCAATTAAATATGCTAAGAACAAGATTTTCAGATCTGGCATCTTGTAGCTGAAAAGAAATCTGCTCACCGCAGAAGAGACTACTCAGCCCAGTTGAGAAGCTGTTAAACAATGAAGTCGTTCTAACATTCTTCATTACAGAGAATTCAGCATAGGATGGTTCTACGTCAGTGGGGATAAGTCAGTGGGGATAAGGATGTCCCAAAGAACCAGAAGGACCTTATTACAAGGGAGTTGATTCTCTAAGCCAGTCTTGCCTGTGTAAAGAGCATGGGCTTGGGAATGCATCAGAGCAGGGTTCCAGACTCAGCTCATTAAACACATGACTTTGGTAAATTACTTACTTTTCCACAAGGAAAACAGGCTATTGGGTTTTTCATCATTATTGCATAATGCATGCTCATTTAATAAATTCAAACAATATAGAGAACAAAGAAAAACAGTAAAGTTCACTCAAAATCTCACTACCCAAAGAAAACTGACATTAACCTTTTGTTGGGCAAGTCAGCTAGCCTCTTTTTGCCTGGCTATGCTCATTGATAAAATGGAAATAAATGCAAATAGAGTCTGCCTCAGACACTGGAGAGGAGATGCATGAAATAAATCAGGTAAAACGTTTAGCACAGGGCGTAGCTAACGAGGCTCTCCCACTCTAGTGTGGGCAATGGCCGGTTTGTCAGGGTCTCTCTTGGTTTTAGCCCTGAATGTCCCACAGCCTGGGAAACCCCTCAGTCTTGGGCAACCCAGGATGGCTGGTCACCATGCCACAAGCCCAAAGGAAGAAAGACAGGAGTGAAGTATCATATCTGTTGCAGTCCGGACAGTGCTGAGGGAGTACATGACAGCTGTTTTAACCAGGAGCCATCATCATACAGTTCCCCTTAGATTCATTTTTATTATCTAACACAGGGTCAGCTTGGACTGAATGGTGGAAACCTCAGAGCCAGTAGTCCAATAGCAGAAAGGTATCATCCTAGTATAGAATTGTCATTCATCCAGAAGCAGTTTTGATTTCCAGCAAATTGCATTTCCTTTCTGCCTGCCTACACCTTCAAGTCGCAGGAATGCGCAGGAGAAATCCTCCGAACTCCCCTGAGCTAGAAGTTGCTCTTGACAAGTGGAAGGGAAGCCAAGCTCTGAGCAAAGAGGCCTCCTGTGGGCCGCTGGTCCCCAACACCTCACCAGGCCAAAGAACATCAATCTCCTGGCTCTGTTACCTTTCAGCCTTTTGACTGCTCACATCTTTGGATGGCACTGGCTCAGCAGGACACAGTCTCATCATCATGGTATCAGTTCTGCCTTCCAGAACTCAGCCTGGTTCTGACTTTGTCAGTGAAAGCAGCAGCAGAGACTAGAAAGGTATTTTCTCAACCAGACCCTTGGCCTGCTGATCTCCGCTCACCACCAGGAGAGTGTTCATCCCTAACGTGTTAGATGGCTCACTTTCTGTGCCCCCAGTTTAATAAATCACTCACTTTGGGCACCCTGACAAATGTTCACATGATATTTCCTTTGGCTACAACTCCTCCCATCCGTTCTAGTTACCAACTCAGCTCTTCTATCATCTAAACAAAGACCAGCCAACTTCTTGTGAGTTATGACCCTTCATTTCCCTCTCTTCCCCCATTACTCTTCACTTGGCTTCTCTCGATTACTCTTCTCTGCGCTTGCCTGGAGATACTTAATTATCTTGCGCCTGGTGCATTCAAACCTTTGGACTAACAAGTGCTCTGAGCTGTTTCTTTCCTTCTGGGAAACCAACTGGAAAGTCACCCAGATGTGCTGCCCCAACTGTATTTCAAATAAGCACCAGAAGAGCTGGGAAAGAGCCTCCAACCTTCAAGGACATCTGGAGTGCCAACTGAGTATCCTTGAGTTTGAGTAATAACACACACACACACCACACAGACTTCCACAACCTGGGGGTCCAAGTGACATTACATTAACAGTGATAATAAAAATTTCTCTGTGCTTGTCCTTGATGATACCTGATCATGCAGAACCTCAGCCTCTGACAAAGACCTCCAAACCCCATGAGCATTTCTGGGGGTCCACTTATAGGTACACATGCAAATCAAGTCAGTACCACAGGGCTTTTTCTGGGCACGCTGCCACCCTACCGCTATTTCTGTCTCCCCTTAGGTACTGTATTCTCCCAGCTGACAGCATCACTTACACTCTGGAACAGTCAAAACTGAGAAGTGGTCTGTGTGGCACAGGAGGGTGGGAAAATCAGCACTGCCAGGACCCTCCGACTGAGTGTAACATAAAGTGGAGGGAGTATGAATGAAACATTGCAGGTTTTCCTCTCTCTTCCTCCAGCTCAGCTCCAAGGCCATGGGACTGAGCTGGGCATAGACCTGAGGGAACAGCACCACATTCCACTCACAATCACAACCCCCATATGCACCAATGACCACAACCATACGAATGGGTCAAATTCGTCACGCACAGGTATTTCTCCCCTTAAGATAAGTTCCCACCCTGGGTGTTCCTCAAGCAAATAGATCTCCATCAGCTGCCCTCATGTTCCACCCCCTTACCCCCACCTCATCCACCCCAGATCCCAGATTCCCAGGCATGCCTAAACCCCAGATGGGTAGATTTCCACATGTGTATATTATTTTTAAATGATTCCTCTCAAATCCTGAGCACAGGTCCTAGACACTGGGGTTTCAAAAATGAAAGAGATGCAGTACTACTCTCAAAAGGATGCATATTCCTAGATTGTCTTCCACCATCTCAGATTTGTGAATCCCCAAAGTACAGCATAGGACAAAGACAGACATAACAAGCCCAGGCACTGGTGTGTTATGTTACGTAACACACCAGTGTGTTTGCTTTTGTGAGTTTTCCCTGGAAAATGTCCGGTCACCAGACCTACTGAAACTATTAGAAGAAACTGACCCTAATAATACGCAGAATTAACATAATAAGGAAAATGGCTGAAACAAATGGATCTTGACACCTCAGTAATGGCTTCTTCATAGGAAAAAATGAATTCAGGAGCAAATAATGGAAACTAATGAAGGTACCATAGACAGCGTCCTCCTCCTCCTCCTCCTAAGGGATGAGTTTCATAGGGGCTGTCCTGACTTCAAGATGAGCAAGGGTTCTACAGAGAATCCTGGGACAGGATGCACAATTTGAATGGGAGGAGCAGCCACAGAGGCTCACAGGCTATGAGCAGAGTCACTCCTCAAGGGAAGTGGTAAATTTCCACAGCCTTTATAGATCATTTGGCTGATATTTCGATACCAACAGTCTATGTCTTTAAAGGATATTTATAGCTTTAATGGCATTAAAGTGATTGAAGTCCCTGGGACTCCTGAACTTTTATCTGTTGGTGAAAAGTATAAATCACCTTGACACCAGATTAGCCTATGGAGGTGTTTTCCCTAGAAATCAATAGCTCATCCTCAGTTATCTCCAGCTCTGGAGACTCAGCCCCAGCAAAGCAGCATCAGCCCCCAAGTAGGAGCGAACACTTTTCAAGGAAACAGCAAAAGTCATGCAGGGTGTGCAGGGAGGTGTGATAAGTGGGGTTTTTTTTTATCATAACTTCCCTGGTCTGGAAGGTGCCTAAGGCAGAATCTGGGTCACCAACTTGAGATTTTCCATCTAAGACTTGCAGATACCTAACGTTACAGAACTAAAACATCCCATTCTCCCAGAACCTCCTTTCCACTGCACACTTTTTGGACTTCCACAGTGCACAGCACTATCCGACCTATGTGAGTGCATAGAATGTAAGCTCCATGAGGCAAGGGGTTGCATCTGTTTTGTTCACCAATGTATCCCAGGGCCTAAGGTAGTCCCTAGGACATGGTAGAGTCAATAAATACTTGTTGAATGAAGGAAAGACAAGAATCATGGAATTTCAAGACTGAAAGGGAACTGCAAAGCCACCTGATGACCAAGCCCCTTTCTTTCACTTACTGACTCTGATAATAGAGGACAAGGAGGGTTACATAGGAAATAATTCAATATTTCAGGGATGCAACTGGGAATGGACATGAGAAAATTGGATCTTCATGCCCCAAGGGGAAGGGTAGAGGAGACCTTTTGGGGCCTGAGAACATAAATGCTCAGCCCCCTGTCTTGGTCTTCCTAGGGGGTCCAGCTAGAGAAGACGCAAGAAGATTTACAATGCAGTATATGCTCCACAGTTGGTCAGTCAGCTATTTAGTGGCTACTTATCATATTCTCAGAGATAGTACTGATCACTTTCCAGATGCCAAGAACTGTATTAGGTACAAGGGATAAATAGTGAACAGGACAGACCCAACCCCTGCACTCATGGAGCTTACGGTCTCTCGGGGGAAACAGCCATCCAACAGATCCTTACAATTATGCGAGGGCTGTTAAGAGGAAGTGTCAGGTACCACAGGAACATGTAAAAGGGCCACCTGGGCTACATGCAGAATCAGGAAAAGCCACCTGAGGAAGCACCATGTAAGCTCCTCCATAGCCCTTTAATGCTTAAAATGCAAAAGCAAGTCTGAAGATAAGAGCCAAAGGAATAGGAAAGAGTATGGAGTAGGAGGCCTTGGAACTGGATTTTGGACCTTCGGCTTACTCTGTGACCTTGAGCAAGTCACTCCACATCTCTAGTTTCTTCATCTTGTCTGTACTTTCAAATTTTGATATTTTACCATTTGTGGAAGAAGAAACCAGCTAGTCAGTGTCCAGAAACATTAGATCAGGTGTGATTCTTACCACAGGGAATATATGTGCTGGGGATGAATTACCTTGGTAGCTGGTGAGAGAAGGAAACAGGACCAATATGAGAAGGGGCTTGGGATTGGGAAGGAAGGGTGACTGGGATGGATGGGATTGAGAGTTTTGCCTGGAATGCCCCTGGGAAGGAATTGAAAGACACCTGAAGCAAACCATTCTAAGAGTAAATAATATTGGCTGGTGTTTAGAACTTTGATGCCCACACCATCTCATTTAATCCTCTAAAGAGCCTGTGAATTATGATTGCTTCTGCTTTGCAATTAAGAAACTGAGATTCAAAAGCACAGAATCAGAATATGGCAAAGCAGAACATATACGCAGGCTCTAAGCCGCTTTCTGGAGGGGGCTCTGGGAAAGTTCGGATCTCAGATGGAGCAGAGGGCATCTGAGGAGGAAAAGGTCACTGCCAGAGCCTTAGCCAAAACAGGCTAACGGGAAGCTGCCAGAGATGGGCACAGGAGCAGCAACTGTACTGTCTGCCACTCCCCACTGCCCCCAGTAAGGAAGGGAGGCTCCTCCTCCTTCACTCAACATAATGGGACTAGGACTGGAGGAAAGCCATTCTCACATTTATTCATTCATTCAACAAACATTCACTGCCAGTCTACTAGGTGTGATCCTAGTGCATCACTAAAAGAAAGCCCCTTCCCTCAAAGCGTGCGCAAGGTGGGTTAGCGTAATGGATAATGGCACACTCTACCTCCATATGAGTCCTAGCTCCACTATTTACCAATTTTGTGACTTTGAGTAAGGCTTCTTAAACTCTCTGCCTCTATTTTCTCATCAGCAAAATGGGAATGATGACAGTACCTACTCCACCAGTGCCTGGGGATTAGGTGGGTAATACACAAAAATCACTTTATACTGTCCCTAGCACATTTGAAGGACTCAGTGAATGTGAACAATCATTATTGTAACATAAGATGTGTCTTGAAGGAAAGGCAGAAGTTTGTCAGAGAAACAAGGAAGGTAAAAGTGAGGCCAGAAATATTTAAATATAATTTATAAAGTCTCAGCATGAGAATGCTTGGGACATTCAAGGAATCAAAGAGTGGAGTCCAGGGTACAAGTGTGGCAGCAAAAAGAGATGGAGCTGAGAAGGTGAGCAAGGCCCAGTCCATAAAGGACCTTTAAACCCCACTGAGGAATTTGGACTTTATCCCTGAGACACTTTAAGCAAGCAAATAACATGATCTGATTTGCATTTCACAAATATACTGTTGTCTTCTATCGTAGGTCGGGTTTCCCAGGAAGGGGCTTTTCGTTGGAGATGAGCTTGCAGATGTTTATTACGGAGTGCCCAACACCTCTGAAAAGGGGAGGATGGAGGCTGGATTGAGCAAAGGGAAGAGTTGGGCTGCAAGGCCATCCCTACCAATGTGTTCCTGACCCTCAGGGTGATGAAGAGCCAGAATGCCCTTCAGAGTTGTCCCAGGTTGAGGTGAGAGAGCCAAGACCTTACACCCTGTGTCATACAGTCACTGGACGTGGGCCACACTGGGTAAGGGGACTGACCTTGAGTGAAGCGGCTGACCTTGGGTACCCCTTGCACCTGAGGCACCAAAGTGCTGACAGCTGAAGGATGTTGACGATATCAATCCCGACAGCTGGGGCAACCAGACCCTCTTGGAAAGAGGATCTGGGCAGTGATACTCCATGTCTACCACACCTTTCTTATTAAAAACAAAGAATAACAATAACATACCAGGAAACCAGGAAACCGAGCCAGAGGCCTCAGATGCCCTGCCAGGAGTATATAGCCAGGCAAAGCAGCTTGCACATGAGTTCACTGTACACACACACACACACACACACACACACACACACACACACACAAGTGTCTAAATATAAAGGATTCCCGGGAGAGAGCATCATCCTTTTATTCTGACTAGGTATATACCCTGCAACTTTTCCTTTCTCTCTAGGGCTTCAGAGCCTTTCCAGCATAGACAATTTTATTTATGATACTTGAATGATACCTGAAAAGAAAAAGAGCCCAGCCAGGGGAAATGAGAAGCTCAGCTAGGGATCTTCAAGGCTCCTTGATATATTTCTTACTCTTTTTCTGGGCAGAAATCTTCACTTACAAAATTCCTACAGCTCAATTTGTCTTATGTTAGTTTTTCATTATTCCCATTTTTTTTTAAGCACACACATGCTTGGGACAAATCATCATTTTCTCTGATTCATGTGTTCAATTAGTGTGGATATTAACTTGAGCTGCCTGACCCATGGCAGTGAGTAAATGGGCACCTCCAATTCTGAAGTTCCCTAAGCTTTCCAGTATTAACTTACCCTTTCAAGGGCGTCAAAGGGCTGGCACAGAGGATGACTTCTTTTTTTTTTTTTAATTTATTTATTTTATTTTTGGCTGAGTTAGGTCTTTGTTGCTGCACACAGGCTTTCTCTAGTTGCAGTGAGTGGGGGCTACTCTTCGTTGCGGTGTGTGGGCTTCTCACTGTGGTGGTTTCCTTGTTGTGGAGCACAGGCTCTAGGTGCACAGGCTTCAGTAGTTGTAGCTCGTGGGTTCTAGAGGCCAGGCTCAGTAGTTGTGGCACACGGGCTTAGTTGCTCCGTGGTATGTGGGGTCTTCCTGGACCAGGGCTCGAGCCCGTGTCCCCTGCATTGGCAGGTGGATTCTTAACCACTGCGCCACCAGGGAAGCCCAGGGGGATGACTTCTTAATGTTTCTATTTGTGTGATCCAGAAGCCTGAGAGTTGCTGGTTGCCTTTAAGCTTGTAAACTTTCTGGGATGAGCTAAATCACAAGCGACGGGTCAGGAGAGTAAGATGCAGCATCCACATCACATCGGAAACGACAAAAACGAGAGTGAAACAAGGCTAAGGGCCTCAGGAACCTGGAATGGATGTTGAAGAGCTGGAAAGTATTTGGGACCATATATCCTATTCCCTCATTTTTCAAAAAAGAAAAAAACAAAGCTGAGAAGGTTTGAGTCAATTGCCCAGATTGCTCAATGAGTGTCAGTGGCAGAGCTGAGACACAAATTTCTCGGCACCCAGTCAGCACAAGGACCTTTCTCTACTCCACCTACAGGAGAACAAGAATGGAGTACTGGGACATTTGCTGGAGTTGGAAATATTTCAAGGCACATTTGGGCAGGAAGTTATCAGAAATATATTATAATCATACTTTTTTTTCTGACCATTCAGTTAGTAAGAAAAATTGTTCTGTCTCCAAGGACCATAGAAAGCAATACAAACAGCTTTTAAGAGATAAAATCATGTTTGCATGTCCTTAGAATAGTATACTTCTCTTAACTCAGCTTCTTCCTCCCAACCAATCCTCACTGGGGTGGGGTAGGGAGGTCAACTGGCTCCATGGGACTGATGTCCACGTTCCATATTATCCTTCAAGGAAGACTCCATAGGGTGTGCTGATCCCCAGAAATAAGTATCCCAAAAGGAGCATGAAAGTAATAAATTTTAACGTATGTCTTATTCCATATAATATGGTCCTTCAATGATGAAGGCTGCATGGGTTGTACTTGCTCAAGGAGAAATAGTGACAGCTTGCAAATGTTAGGACCCGGCCTGAAAGAATAGTAGAATAAGACAATGATGACCTAATTTTCCAAACCAAAAATCAGGACACAAAGTCTAACAAAGAACTTTTTCCACTTCTGGGAATTAGGCTGTCTGAGAGATGTAGTTTAAATGCCAAAATATCGGCATTTCTGGGACATTAATAGTATATGGAAACAACAGGACAGAATATGTGAAATCACGACTACCTTGAAAAGTCAAAAAATATCATCCTAAAACAACTTGCCTAAAATACAGTCTTGAGACCCATGGAGACTAAAACCAGGAGGAGTGGATGGATGGAGCAGTTTCTAAGAGTTCAAGGAGAGAACAAATGAATCTTGAGTATCCTTAGGTGCAGAGAGAGGGGAATAAAACAAATAAAACAAATACCATTCACCCAAATCAACTGAATCTTTTTTTAAACCCTCTGGTTTTAAAAAAAAATTGTGTCAAAAGATTTCAAGGTAAAGAAATCAAAACACCCCCTTGATTAACTATTTAAATGGAAGATTAATCTACATATATATTTTCTGTTATGCTCTTTTAGTTACAAGCAACAGAGACTATTACCCTAAAAATGGAGGGTGTTATTTATTAAAAATGAATATATATGGATTATTAGACCTCTCCTTCCATTTCAGCTTTAATTCTGGCAGCAACCAACTTAAACTAACAGGTGTTTCAAGTTTCAAATTTAAATTCTCAGAAGAATATCTGATTCCCACCCTCCTCTTATCTTTTCACACCCGTTCATGTCATGGGTGGCTGACCCAAATCTGGGTTTTTGCCCACCCTGGTCTCATAAATCACGTACCTAAGCAGTAATCTGGGCTCGCCAGTTTCAGTAAGAGGGACTAGCAATGTGAAAGTGTCCCGCACCACTCTTAAGACACAGTTATGGATGCCCAACCTTCAAGGAGAATTTTGCAACTCTTGTTCCATTCCAGGTTCACCCATCTGTTCCAGATGTACCCATACCTGTCTCCAGACAGCACCATCCATTCAGAATGTCTTTCAGGAGACAGGAGCTGGTTGTACTTCCCTCCACCCTCAGGGGGCACCAAAGTACTTGTTCTGTGCCTGCAATAGCTAGGCTATGGCACCTTCTCTTGTGTGTCCTCTCAGATCTGCAAAACTCTCATAGAGCCCGTTGGTCTGTCCATCCTCCTCCAAGGAGGAGGCCACCTGTAGCAGAAGCTATTGGTGCCCAACTCAAATTATCTCAGCCCCTCCCAGATCCCACCTGTGATCAATTCCCATACTTGTCAATGACATCCTGTGACTCGCTACCAGATGGAATTCCTGGCTAGGAAGCATGCTCAGCCCCACATGGCAAGACAGGCCAAAAGTGCCAAGGACTGGCCCCCCACCAATGAGAGACAGAAATTGGTGGATAAATATTTCAATGTCCTCACTTCGTTGGTGAAACAGTTCTGGGCTGTGTTCTACACAATCTCTCAGAGGATCCACTGTGGGATTGAGTTCCCATTGCCCATAGTGGGTGAATACACCCTTTATTAGCTAATTCCCCTGCCCCTCTCACTTCTGCCCCAGTCTTCCTGCTGTCACCTCTCCAAGAAACCATTTTCACCCAAATCCTTGTCACAGGGTCTGTTTTTGTGAAAACAGGACAAAGGTAATAGTCAAGGGACCGTTTCACCCACCATCCTCAATCTGCTGACACCTCCCACTCCAACATCTTGCTCTGACATCTTGCTTTGAAAGATTCTGAACACGATCCAAGCTCCTAAACTCAGACCAGTCCTGTGAAGACAGTTCTCCCCAGAACTAGTCCCTCTCCTCAAATCTTGCGTTCCCTAACCTGGATACCACAGTGGTATTTTACTTCATTTAGTCTAACACTTCTAAGCTTCCCCCGAAAGAATGAAGTGGGCTGCATGTTCTACTCGCAGAAGCTCACTGGTTTCTCCTGCCAGATGCTTCTTGCCGTGAGCTCTTCCCCAAGATGTCATGATGTCAGCGGTACTAATTGATGTCACCGCCATGCTAAGGACACATGGAAGACACTGTCATTTAGCTACCTAACAGCCACTGCCAGCACCCCTTGCTTTCCCCCTACCACAGAAACTGAAACAGGCAGGAACTTGTATTTACAGCCTCTCTTGCAGCTAAGTGTTCCAAGGAGCCTATTCTTGCAAATAGACATAAGGGGATTTCTGAGATAGCTTTTTCCTCCCCCATAAAAGAAAGGAGAGTGACCCTCAATGAGTCCTCCTCCCTCTCTCTCTCTCTCTCTCTCTCTCTCTCTGTCTCCCCCCCACCCCGTGTGTGTGTGTGTGTATGTGTGTGCGTCTGTCTCTGTCTCTCTTCCCACCCCCTTGTGTGTGTGTGCGCGTCACACACACACACATGCAGGTACCCTCCTGTCTTATCCTCTGGACACAATGGCATACAGAAGAGGTTTCTAGGGCTACAGAAGAAATCCTGTAACCATGAGAGATATGATAAGCCAAGAGAATTACGAGATGTCAACTCAATATGCTGACATCATGGAGCGAAGGAATGAACACCAGGACTGCCTCACTCCAGGCTCCTTCTCTGGTACACAAGTGTCTTTTGGGTTACTCCACTGTTGGTGGAGTTACACTTGCAGCCAAAACTTTTCCCAACTGACAAAGGGCAGAACAATGCAGAAGCTGTACAGGATTCTCCCTCAGGCAACAGCTATTTATTAACTACCTAGTCTTTGAAAAGCATGCTAGGAATAGAGAACATGTATAAAGCAAAGTCACTTCACAGGATTAGAGAAATTGTGGGGCTTCCCTGGCAGTGCAGTGGTTAAGAATCTGCCTGCCAATGCAGGGGACACAGGTTCAAGCCCTGGTCCGGGAAGATCCCACATGCCGCAGAGTAACTAAGCCCGTGCGCCGCAACTACTGAGCCTGTGCTCTAGAGCCCACAAGCCACAACTACTGAGCCCCAACGAAGAGTAGCCCCCGCTCGCCGCAACTAGAGAAAACCCGCGCGCAGCAACGAAGACCCAGCACTGCCAAAAATAAACAAAAATAAATAAATTTATTTTTTAAAAAAGAAATTGTGATACAGAGGCTGCCAAGTGGTGGGATCAGCTGAATGTGCTGCTGCAGGGGCTTCGCAGGAGGGGAGGCTGCTGTGGACCGTGGCGGGAGGGACAGGCTTCCTCGGCTCAGAGGCACATAGGATGTAAGTAGGTGGAGAAGAGAATTCCAAGCAAGGGAAGTCATGTTAGCAGTGATGCTTGACATAATTTTGTAAGACAACGTGGGAAAAGCAAGTCAACCAACGTGGCTGCAAAAGCCAGTTGGTGTTGGATGTCATTGAGCCCCCAGCACTACTGTTGTGAACGCCAAGGCTACAGCTGTTAACGTATGCTAGCAGGGGAAGGAGGTGGGGGCATTATCTCAGAAGGCAGGGATCACAGGTGTGGCCCGTCTAAGGAAATAATAATAAAATGACCATTTATTGAACACTGGAGTTAGTCACTACAGCAAACCTTTTGCACAAATCATCTCATGTAATGCTCAGTACAATCTGACAGATGGGAATTACATTACTGGTTATTGTGGATAAGAAAACCAAGGTTTCAAAAATGTTTTTAAAAATTACACTGCTAGGGAATTACCTGGTGGTCCAGTGGTTGGGACTCGGTGCTTTCATCGCCGAGGGCCCAGGCTCAATCCCTGGTCGGGGGGTTGGGGGGGAACTAGGATCCCACAGGCCTTTTAGTGAGGCCAAAAAAAAAAAAAAAAAACTAAACTAAAAATAAATTACACTGCTAATAAGAGCCAGAATCCAGTTTCAAACTCAGGTCACCGCTTGATTCTGATGCTTAGTTAGACCTGCGCTGGGTGCCCTGCCCACGGGCTTCCCCAGTCCTCTGGGCTTCCATCTATCACAGCACCTGCCACACGGACTTGCTGACTTATCTCCTCCACTAACTTCAGACAACCGAGGGACATGGATGGCGGCTCACTTAGCTGGCGAACCCCACGCCCTCCCAGTGCCTGAGAGTTCCTGGGCCACAGCCACACTGATACACGTTTGCTGAAAGAATGCAAGCACTCTTAGGTGCTGCGGTGACTCATAAATCAAGATAATCTCGTTAGCTTTAAGGTATAACACCCTGGCAGGGGCATGTAAAAGTAAGGCGTGAGTGGCTGGCTTTGGCCAACTCAGCTGAGAAGGCTCCTTCCTCACCACATAGCCTCTACCCTCACCACCAACTCAGTCCAAGACTGAGAAGGAAGCTCTTACCCAGAGAGCAGGTTGCAGGGCTGGCGAGCACCGGCAGGACTCTCCCCAGAGCACCGTGTGCTGCTTCAAATCCACGAGGGACCAAAGGTGCAAAGGGCAAAAGGGAGCCCAGAAGGATCCGTGAGGGGATGGCCTTATTGTAGGGCTGCTCTGCATCACCAGAGGCCAGCCTTAAACACAGCCAGCTTCAATTTCATCCAGGTGGACTGAAGTCAGAGGAAAGGAAAGATATTTAGCCTCAATACTTATCCAACAGAAATTCATATAATCCAGACTAGTTCTGAGCGCTTTCTATAACCCAAGACAACAGGGACACAGAGTCAGAGAAGGCTGCTCACTGCCCTCTTTGAAGTCCGACCTCACCAGGCCAACCACCAAACCAGCAACTAACATTCAGGGAAGGGATGCTTCACTAGAGGAGTGCTAATAAGGAAACTCCGGAAAAGGGCATCTCACCTATACTCTCCTATGAAGCTTTACTGAGTACTTCCTCTGTACAAAGCACTGGGCTAGAGACAGGGGTATGAAAATGAGTCACATACTCACCATCTACAACTTCCTAATGGAGGAGGATGACACATAAACTAGAACTTCCTATAATGTGCTGCGTGGGCACTGAACGCTGTAGGAACGAAGAGGAGGCTCACTAAACCCAGTGCCGTCCAACAGAAAGCAGACAAGCACGTAAGTGATTTTAAAGATTCTAACAGCCCAGTTAAGAAAGGTAAAAAGAAACAAGTGAAATTAATTTAATAATTTTTTTGTCTAATCCAATACCTAAAATATCCTATCAACATGGAATTTTTAAAAATTTCCAGTGTTTCTGTTTTTAAAATTAATTGCAATTCAGTTCCTCCATCCCACAAGCCACACTTCAAGTGCTCAGTAGTCATGTGTGACTGGTGGCTACCATGTCAGGCAGGGTGGAGCTAGAGGAAATGACACCTGAGTTGAGTTTTAATGAATGACCAAGAGTTATCAACACAAAGACAGGGGTGGCATTTCAAGTAGAAGGATCAGCAGGTGGGAAGACAGATTTAGAGTGGTGAGAGCAATGAATGTGGCGGAAGAAAAAGCCAGAGATACAGGCAAGGATAAAATCAACTATATAGTACTTTCTACGCTGAGCTGAGGAGTTAGACTTTATTCTAGGGAAGTAATGGGGAAGGTGTACTAGTTTCTTAAGGCTGCCGTAACAAATTTCCACAAACCTGGTGGCTTAACAGACATTTATTCTCTACAGTTCTGGAGGCCAGAAGTCTGAAATCAAGGTGTTGGCAGGGCTATGATCCCTCGTGGGGCTGGAGGGGAAAACCCTTCCTTGCCCCTTCCAGCTTCTGGTGGTTCCTGGTGTTCCTGGCCCGTGGCAAGCATAACTTCAACCTCTGCCTCTATCTTCACACGGCCTGTTTCACTGTATCTCATCTCCCCTCTCTCCTCATAAGGACACTAGTCATTGGATTTTAGGGCCTACCCTAAATGCAGGATGATATCATCTCAAGACCCTCAAGTTAATTACATCTGCAAGGACCCTATTTCTGAATAATGTCACATTCATAGGTACCAGGAATTAGGAATCGGACGTATCTTTGGTGGGGGCAGAGTTGGGATTCGGGGGAGCACAATTCAGGAAGGGTTACTAGCAAGGAGGAGAGGCTATCTGATCTGTTTGTAGAAAGATCACAACAGTGGATAAAATTTACAAGGCAAATAACTGAGCCAGGGACTATGGTAAGTCCTGTACGAGGACTGTTAGTTTTAGTCCTTACTTTAAAAAAGATACCTATAAGGTAAGTACTTAGATACATAAACTGAGGCTTAGAGGAGTTAAATCACTTGCTCAAGATCAGACAGCTGGTAAATAGCAGAGTCTACTCTCTCTAATAGGCCCTCTGACTCCAAACTCAGGCTCTAGACCATTTGGTTCCATGCCATATGCTATCGGGATTCTCCCAATTACCCAGTGCATGAGAGATGTGCCTCTTCTGCATCACCCATGGATATTATGGATTGACTGTTATATGGCAAACACCTTGCAGAAGTCCCAGGCGAGAAGGAAATACAAAGGCAGATGAGAAGTAGTCTCAGCCTTCAAGATGCTCACTCAGGGTCCAGTAGGGGAAACACTGTAAACTAATCAACTCCACACATCATCACACTACAAACTTGTATCAAGGGACTAAAAAATAATCAAGCAATGCTATATAAATGAACTCTCCTTTAGCTACTGATTGAATTCATCTTCTCCAGTTCCAACTTAACGAGATTGAGACTATCTTCTCCATTTCTGCCCGACTGAACTATGAGAAGAGTGCTATTGGTTTACACAGGGTAGATATTCCAATAAAAGAAAAGCATTATCAGTTTCCCCCTGAGGTCCAAAATGCCAAGTAACTTTGAGAAGAGGCAACCAGAAGTCCCATGTTGACCAGACACCAAACCCCTTAATAGCAGTCTTTTTTCCTTATGTTTTCCCAGATTTATGTAGGCTTAACTGACAAATAAAATTGTGTATATTCAAAGTGTCCAATGCGATGATTTGCTATAAATATACACTGTGAAATGATTACCACAATCAAGCATTTCTACATTTAAGTGCTCTATTGTTAAGTGCATATATATTTACAATTGTTATATCCTCTTGATTAATTAATCCCTGTATCATTATATATGGCCTGCTTTGTCCCTTGTTACAGTTTTTCAGTTAAAGTCTATTTTTCTGATAGAAGTATGGCTACTGCTGCTCACTTTTGGTTTCCATTTACGTGGAATATCTTTTTCCATACATTTTTATATCGTGTATTCATTAATAAATGATTGTAGCTATAGTTCACTTTATTTTTGCCTTTTAACCTTTATACTCGAGTTAAATGATTTACATACTACCATTATAGTAGTATTCTGAATGTAACCATATATTTACCTTTCCACTGAGTTTTACACTTTCATATGTTTCCATGTTACTAATTAGCATCCTTTTATTTCAGCTTGAAGAACTCCTTTTAGCCTTTCTTGTAAGGCAGATCTAGTGGTGATGAACTCTCAACTTTTGTTTGTTTGGGAAAGCCTTTATCTCACCTTCTTTTCTGAAGGACAGTTTTATCAAGTAAAGTATTCTTGGCTGGGAGTTGTATTTTTTTTCCGTCAGCATTTTGAATATATCAATCTACTCTCTCCTGGCCTGCAAGGTTTCGGCTCAGAAATCCACTGATAACCATATGGGAGTTACCTTTTATGTGTTGAATTTCTTTTCTCTTGCTGCTTTCAAAATTCTCTCTTTGACTTTTGATTATAATGTGTCTCAGTGAAGACCTCTTTGGGTTGAACCAGTTTGAGGACCAATGAGCTTCATGTACCTGGATGTTCGTATCTCTCTCCAGATTGGGAAATCTTCAGCCATTTCAGCTTTCTACCACTTTCTCCCTCTCTCCTTCTAGAATTCTCTTAACACATAAATTGTTTTGTTTGTCTCCAATAATTCCCATAGGCTTTCTTCATTTTTTTTCCTTTTTTCTCCTCTGACTGTATAATTTCAAATGACTTGTCTTCAGGTTCACAGATTCTTCTGCTTGATCAATCTCATGTTGATGCTCTCTATTGCATTTTTCATTTTATTCAATGTATTCTTCAACTCCAGAATTTTGGTTTGGTCCTTTACGATGTCTATCTCTCTGTTGAACTTCTCATTTTATTCATGTATTATTTTCTTGACTTTATTGAGTTTTTTATCTGTGTTCTCTTGTAGCTTGCTAAGTTTCCTTAAAACAATTATTTTGAATTCTTTCTCAGGCAATTCATAGATCTCCATTTCTTTGGGGTCAGTTGCTGGAAAGTTAATGTGTTCCTTTGGTGTGTCATGTTTTCTTGATTCTTCCTGTTCCTTGACGTCTTTCATTACTGTCTTCACATTTAAAAAGCAGTCACCTCCTCCAGTCTTTCTGACTGGCTTTAGGAAAGAAATACTTTCACCAGTCAGCCTTCCTAGGGATTCTAAGTTTTTCTCAGCCCTTTTTTATGAATGCACCCAATCCACACTTCTTGCTCCCTCTTGCGGTATGGAGGGGAATTCTTAAGATTCTATGCCTTCTCTTGATCCCACAAAACCAGGACAGGTGGTAAGAGCCTCTTGTTTGCTTTCCCTAGGGTGAGGCCTTGAAATGCTCAAGTTGCTTTCTCCCAATCCCACAGCATCAAGTCAGCCTTCTGTACATGCTCACTAGCTGTCTGCAAAAGCTCACACTCACAGACCACGGAGATGCACGCAGGAAGCTGGCCGTGGGATGATGTGTGGATGAGGTGTGCAGAACATTCAGGGTGCTCATGGGCCAGTTGTGTGTGTGTCGGTGGGGTGTCCAGAGGTGAGGCATTCCCAGTGGCTCATGGGCAGGCTTCCTGTAATCTGTAAAGTAGTTAGTAGGACCCATGTCCTTTTAATGAGCTCCAAGCCCTGGTTGCTGTGCTCAGAGCCTCTTCCAGCCCCTAAAGCATGCAGATAATCTCAGTACTCTGAACTGGGCAAGAACATGGGCCTCTTGTACAGTACCCTACACAGTTGAGGAAGCCAGGCACTCAGTCACATGCTCTCACTTTCCCCTGTGGAAAAAACATGGGTCAAAGGGGTCTCTCTTGGCACTTAGCTGTGCCCCCTTATGAAAGGGATGACATGGCTAAAGTGAAACCGTTCTTTTTACCCTCCTCAATGCACCTATATTGGACTTTTTTGTTCCAACAGAGTACTGGAACTTTTCCACTGGACTCCTGGACTTCCACAGTGCTAGTCTCATCAACAGGTGACTATGAAAACTGATGTTCTGTGGGTGGGGACGAAAGAAGAAAACTACTATTCTGCCATCTTGCTAACGTCACTCTCCCAGAATCACTCTTAAAGATTGAATGAGAAACCCACGAAACATGCTCTAAAGATGCAGATCTTTCGGGCGTAATTTGGCATAAAGCCAAGAGCCCAGACTTTGGAATTAACTCTACTGAGATCAAATCCTATCTCTGCCCTGTGTTAATGATATGACCTTAGATAAAATGCTTAACCTTCATTACGCATTCAACAAATTTATTAATTATTATTATTATATACCAGGTATTCCTCTAGAAGAGCTTGGGACACTTGTAAAGGAAACAGGCAAAAACAAAATCCCTGCCCTCATGTAGCTCACATCTGGAGGGAGAGAAGGATAAGGAATGGATAATAAATTATATATTATGTTAGAAAGTGATAAGTGCTTTGGAGAAAAAGGAAAAGTGCTCAGGTAAGGGGAATCAGGAGCTGTGGTTTGAAATATGGTAGTCGGAGTGGGTCTTACTGAGATGGTGACATTTGAGCAATGACCAGAAGGAGGTGAGGGAGTGAGCCATGTAATTATCAACTGAAACAGCATTACAGCTAAAGGAACAACCAGTGCAAAACCCTGAGGTGCATTCCTGATAGCAAAGAGGCTGAAGTAGTTAGACTCAGAGGGAACAGAGTAAAAGAGATTAGATAAGTAATAGGGGTGGTTTCATATAGGGGCTTGTAGACTATTATAAGGTCAATGGAGAACGCTCACAGGGTCTCGTGTGGAGGAGTGACATGGTATGACTTATGCTGAATAGGTTAAGGGTGAAAACAGGAAAATCAGTTAAATTTTATTGTTGTAATCCAGTGAGAGAGGATGGTAGTGAGGACCAAGGTGGCGGTAGTAGAGATGGTGAAAAACAATCTAATTCTGGGTATATTTTGAGGGTATAACAACTAGATTTCCTGAAAGAGTGTATAGTGGGTGAGAGAGAAAGAGGAAAGTTAAGGATCTCCTCAAAATTTTTGACTGAACAACAGGAAGGATGGATTTACCACCCATGAAGATGGAAAGACTGAGTGGAGCAGGCTTAAATGGAAAGATAAGAGTTCAATTTTGCACATGTTTATCTTAGCATTTCTCCTAGACATCCACATGGAGATGTTCAGTGGGCTGGAGTTCAATACACAGATCTGGATAGGGGATAGAAATTCAGAAGACATTGTTTTATAAATAGTATAATGAAGCTGGATAAGACCACCAAGGGAGTGAGAGTAGAGAAAGAAAAAAACAAAAAAAGGAGTTCTAAGGGATTCTAATTGCAGTAGGTTTGGAAGAAGTGGCAAAACCAGTAGAGACTCAGTTGGAGTAATCTGTGAGGCAAGAGAAAATTAAGCTGGCCTCCTGGGAGCCAGGTGAATAAACTGGATCAAGCAGGGCAAGGTCAACTGACTAATGCTGCTGTTAGGTCAGTGAGTTGAGGGCTAAGAACTGATCTTTGGGTTTAGGAGATCACTGGGTCAGAAGACATTGGTGACTTTGACAAGAAGTAGGATTGGTTTAAGAAAGAATGGATAGGGTGGATAGCTAGTGGGGAGCAGCCTCATGGCACAGGGAGATCAGCTCGGTGGTTTGTGACCACCTAGAGGGGTGGGATAGGGAGGGTGGTGGGGGGGAGACACAAGAGGGAAGAGATATGGGAACATATGTATATGTATAACTGATTCACTTTGTTGTAAAGCAGAAACTAACACACCATTGTAAAGCAATTATACTCCAATAAAGATGTTAAAAAAGAAAAAGAAAGAATAGAGGAAAATAAATTAATTAATTAAATGGAGAACCAACAAGGACCTACTGTGTAGCACAGGGAATTTTGCTCAATATTCTGTAACAACTTAAATGCGAAAAGAATTTGAAAAAGAATAGATACATGTATCTGTATAATTGAATCACTCTGTTGTATACCTGAAACTAACACAACATTGTTAATCAACTATACTCTAATATAAAATAAAAAGTTAAAAAAAAAACAAAGAAAGAATGGAGGAGAGGTATTGGAGACAATGAGAATTTTTGATTTGCTATTCAAGAAAACTGAGAAATTGGTGATAGTTGGAAAGGGCAATAGGATTAATATGGAAGAAATAAAGTATTTTTTAATAGTAATGGGAATTACCCATTGAAGGAGATACCTGATGATGGAGGAGACAGAGGAATTGCTATAGTGATATTCTTGGGTGGGCTAAAGGGAATAGGACCTAGTATACAAATAGAAGTATTTGTTTTATAAAGGAATATGGATATTTAATCAATAGTGAGAGTGTTGGAGCAGAAAGTATGGAAAGATGCCGGTAAAGGCTAAATGGGGTTGTGATTATCTCTGAGTTTCCATTTCCTCATCTGTAAAATGGCAGTATTAGTCAGGCTGTGGGGAGGCTTACATGAAATAATTTTGTAAAGTGCTTAGAATAAATCATGTGGTAGGTGTTCAGTGTGTGTGAATCAGTCAAGGTTAGGTCAGGAAAGCAGACGCCCCTCACTCTATAAAAAGATTTACATACAGGTTTTCAAGGTTTACCTGATCACTGGAAGAGCTCAGTGACTGAAGGTCAGGGAAGTACCACTGGTGAGACTCAGTTTGGGCACTGACGTGAGGAAAGCTGCTTCAAACATTACACAGACCACCTTTCATGGCTGCAACTGCCTTAGAATACTTATTCTGCCTTCCAAACCTGACATGAGGTGTCACTCACTGAAGACTGGTTTTACTGGCAGAATTATACAGAAAAAGGACCCTGGGAATATCCTTCTTCGCATCAGGCAACCCAACATAGTATTTACAGCCACATGTACAATGAGCACACCATCTGAGGCTCCAGTCCCTCCAGGGCAATGAGAGGAAGTCTAATAGCTTCTCAAGCATTAAGCATGCCTCTAACTTCTAACTTGGAGCTGATATACGTTTAAATTTTTTTAACCCCTCAACTATAAACATTTGTCAGTTTAGTCCTCTTAAGTAATGAATAAGCCCAAGTGTTATTCTCAGAATATGACACTTTGGCAATAGCTCAAATATAGCAAATATTTTTATTTCTATACAGTGTTGAAACACGTATACAAAGAAAAACTAGTGTTGACACTAAAACAGCCAGTTACTTTGCGAGCAGAATAGGTTTACTCAAAGTAGAAGAGAATTGCAGTTCAGGACAAGAAAGCTGTAGTAAAAACGATGCAAATCTGGAGAAACAAGGGAGAGGAACATCTTTTCATAGAGGAAAAGGGAAATTTGAGGGGGGCTGTTATAAACAAGGAGTCCGCTGGAGGAAACAGGAAGTTGGAACTCTAGCGGCTTTTCATTGGCTGAGTTGTGCCAGTCTCTCATGGGCTGAACTGTTGTTGGGCAAAGAGAACATCTCCCTTTCTCTTGCTGGGCTAGTAAAGTAACAAACTTCTTCCTGTTTGGGGCCTGCAGACGGCACTGAGTGGTGGGTTATGAGAGCTCCCACCGCCAGCCTCCTGACTCCGATTTAAGTGAGGTTTCCTTTATGCATTTCACACTAGCAACAGTTACTAGTGATCGCAAGCCCTGAATACCCACTTTGGGTTCATCTTACCTTTACAAAAATTCAAGGAGGAAAAGAATTACCCTTTCTGCGTCTATGAAGTTTCCATTATTGTTTTAAATAAATACTTTGGTTTTTCCTATATTCCCATCAACTAGTATCTCACCTGCCAGAGAATTTTCTGGTTTGGATGGCCCTGTGGATACTCTCATTTGTATAAAACAAAGGATAAAAGAGTTTAAAGATAATGGAAACCATAAGTCATCGGAATAGAAGTAGGGAGCAATATTTTTATTAGACATATCAAGCTATAACATATGTATAAAACATACAGCACAGATTGTAACAGTTCAGAGGCTTTATGTGGTAAATAACATGGCATTCATATGTAAAATAAATGTTCAATATCTTGATGTGAGTGGTACTTTAACTGACATATACATGTTTTTAAAATTGTACATTTAAAATGAGCGCATTTTATGTACTTAAAATTAATAAAGTAATCCTTAGATTAAAGAGAATATAGATGGCAAAAAAAAAGTTGTGGTCTTTTGACTAACAGTTATTAAGCAGTTACCATGTGACATGCACTGCCTTAGGCACTTTATATGCATTTTCTAATGTGAACTTCTCAGCTACCCTAAGGACTAAGTATTGCTGTATACTTTTTTTGATGAAGACACTGAGGCTAAGAATGTTAAAATCATTAACCCAGGCATCCACACTAATAAGTGAGAGAGTTAGAACTCAAAACTACTACTGAGTCCAAAAACCACAATTTTAACCACCACACTATATAATCTCAATTTCAGTGCCAGAAAAAGTCTGCCTGCATGCTTTCATCACAGAGAGAGATGTCTTTCCCTTTTTGACTTGACAGCCAGGAAGCTCATGAACAAATTTAGTGCACAATGTCATTAACTCTAGCCTTTCCTATATGGTTTCCATCTTCTCTTTTTATTTCTATGATCTCCTCCATGTAAAACTGTATATATTTCTGCTGACAATTACTACATATCATTAAATAATACAAAAGAAATGTGTAGACATGTCTTCATTTCTCTTATTACTGATCTATTTTAAGTCATCATCATTTAGAACAAGAGAACATCATAAGTGATGAGAAGAAAGAAGAGTTTCTTTTCAAGTTCAATGTAATATTTAATTTATAAATTATTAATTTTCTGATTACTATGCATATTACCTATATGCATACCTAGAGTGTTGCCTTCTAAAAAATATTTCAAGATAAAAATATGCACACAGGCAATTCTGTGATAAATAATGCATGTTGATCGTAAGTACCCATTCTGAAAACCCGTTAAATACATTGATCCAATTTTAAAAGAGAATCTGCTATTGATGGAGCAAAGTGACTCGATACTTACAAGAATAATGAAAACAGATGCAAACCAAATGAGACTCCAGGAGGCATCCCAAGGACCAATGGAAAAGATTAAAGAGTGAATGGTATAGTAAGAACTAGATTATTTCTGCTTATACTGCTGAGTTGGTGACTTAAGGACCACTAAATGAGCCATTCTGATGGAATTGGCTGGTTGCTAGGACAGCCTGCTGCAATCATTAGCAAGTATATCTATAGCAACTTTAATCAAAGGGTGCCTGAGTATGTAAAAAATATACTCCTGGTGATTTGGGGAGTGATTATATCCCCATCCGTCACAGTCTGTTTTCTATCTGGATGTCAGTTTCGTAGTCTGGTGCAGTGTCTCTATTTTCAAAATGTTCATGGTTCTCCAAGACTTCTTCCAGAACTGGGAGTCTAAGTCACACTTGCTTGCCCTTGCCAATATTCTGGAGTCTTGGGAAGCCTTGCCTTGTGACATAAGCCCTGGACAGTCTTTTTAATCCAACTGACTTTCAAGTAACACCCAACTTAAATTCCCCATCTCTAGGGTCCACCCTCCAATTACTGCCTCATTAAATTTTCTTGGACCCCTGCTCTCTCTTCCTACCTGTGCTCATTATTTGCCTAGACCACAAACTATCATTATTGTGCTCTCTCTGCCCACAGCTGGAACTTCTACAGTCAGCACCTGAAACTGGTCAAGATCCTCAAACTCTGATTCTGCCTGGGAATCAGCTCTAGTAACAGACCATACCTTCCCTGTCTCCTTTGGTCAGCCATGACCACAGAGTCCTTAAATGTGACTCAAATGTTTTATAACTGAACATATGCATTTCATTTTAGGTATGCCTATGATGCATTTCTTCATCTATTTTATGCAATTTCTATCATGTTCAATGTTTAGATGAACATTTAACTTTTTTTGTTTTGGTTTTTGCGGTACGCGGGCCTCTCACTGTTGTGGCCTCTCCCGTTGCGTAGCACAGGCTCCGGACGCGCAGGCTCAGCGGCCATGGCTCACGGGCCCAGCCGCTCCGCGGCATGTGGGATCTTCCCGGACGGGGGCACGAACCCGTGTCCCCTGCATCGGCAGGCGGACTCTCAACCACTGCGCCACAGGGAAGCCCTGAACATTTCACTTTTTTAACTGCTATACTCCTGTGAGTCTTTTCACTCTCAATATGTCTTTCCTACTGACTGAAACATCCGTGTCCTCGTCTAATAGTCCATGTTAGTCACAGTGTACAGATTTGAAGTGACGTGTCAAACCCTCCGGGGTATGAACCCACCTCTCCCTCTGAAAGCCCTGGGGACAATTCAAGTTTGCTTGGGTCCTGTATACTTGGAGTTTGATTGTATTCTTTTCTCTTACAAACCTCCCTTGTAACTATTTCTCTCAAACCTGATCCCAGTTAGATCCAGTTACCATCTCAAAACAAACACATTATATGTCCTCTCAAAAATGTGCATGTTTCTGTCTCTGTATGTACATTTTCCCCCAAATTTAAAGGAGGCAACATACCAACTTAAAGCAAAATTGGAAAGAAGAAGATGCCCTAAGTGTTTTAGAGATATTGCACTGATCCCTCCTTCTTATTTGGATGACTTAACCTAGAATCACAGTCATATCTTTGCTTCCTCTACCAGGAGGTGTCATACATACTTCAGCCTGGCAGGCAGAGTTCAGTCATCCCTCACTAGGTGAGGCTACTTGCATCTGGCTTGTAACACTATTCACAGTGTTTTACAGTTTAGTTTGTGCTTTCTATTTCTTCACTCATTTAATTCTTAGGCCAACCCAGTGAGACTCTATACTGTTAGGGGTCCACAGAAGAATTCCCTTTTGAAGTCTGGACCCCCAAGAAAATACCACTGTGAATGAGACTTTACCACAGTCAACTGTACTGTCTCCTAACTTAGTTGCAGCTGTAGGCCTTAAATTTTAAAAACTGGATGATACAACTTGGATATTGAATATGATACAGAAGCTTGAATTTGGGCACAGGTGCCATGCTGGAAATATCAGAGTATGACTAGCTTTTAGCCATATGAGAAAGCATGATTGAGCTACTTGCACATGAACGGAAACTGCCCTGAAAGCGTGGCAGATCTTCATAAAAACCATGAGTATAATCAAGTTAGTGCCATTGCTGTTACACCTACTGCAACCAGCTGACAGAACTGAAGTGTGTCCCCTGACTGGGCAAAGTCAACCCAATGCCTCGAACATCTGTAAGCTACCAAGGCACTGACATTTCTTAAGGTAGATTTCGCTAATGGAGCTACATTTTCTCTTAATCATGGCAGTATATGCCAAGCACAACTCCCCTAAAGCAATGTTAAGATAAAGTAAAAGCCTTAATGAGTCACATCAGGCCACGAGGCAACAGCACCACTGTCCTGTGCATCATTCTGGTGGACATTTCTGCCTAAGGAGCTCTAAGCATAGATTAATACTACAAAATCTGGCACCAACTTAAGGATTCACTGTGCGGGGTACAAAATGGAGCTTTATTGCCTATGTGCTGATTAATTGGGATATATAATTCCATAATAAAATTCCAAGTCAAATTGGTCTTTAGAATGGCGATTCTTCAGTGGAAACCTGCCACGGCCTGAATGTTGTTTCCCCCCCAAAATTCATACGTTGACATCCTAATGCCCAGTATGATGGTATCGGGAGGTAGGGCCTTTGGGTGGTGCTCAGGTCATGAGGGGAGCCCTCCTGAACGGGATTTAGTGCCCTTATAAAAGAGACCCCACAGAGCTCCCTAGCCCCTTCCACCATGTTAGGGAACAGAGAGAAGGGACCATCTATGAACCAGGAAGCCCTCACTAAACACCAAGACTGCTGATGCCACGATCCTGGACTTCCCAACCTCCAGAACTGTGAGAAATAAATGTTCATTGTCTATAAGCTACCCAGACGATGCTATTTCATTATAACAGCCCGAGCAGACTAAGACAGAACATTAACACTATAAAATCTGGCACCAACTCAAGGATTCACTGTGCAGGGTACAAAATATCACTTTACTGCCTATGCACTGGTTAATTGGAATATGTAATTCCATAATAAAAATTCCAAGTCAAATTGTTCTTTAGAATGTTAGTTCTTCCTAACCACTATGAAATTAAAGACTTGCTCTACTTTATCTGGAAAAGTGGTCCTCTCTGATAGAGAATGTGGCTTTGGTGGAACACACATGGATCAGTAAGGGAGAAAAGGGGACGTCTGTAACCAACCCAACCGTCCAAATCAATCCTGGAAATTAAAATGGTGACCTTTGTGAAAATCATATTACCCTAAATCCAAGGTCCTATTGAGTCAGCTTTTCAAGTGCTACTGCTTACCTCAATAAACACTTAATGAGCATTCCAGATGGCACAACGGTCAGTGGAAAGGTTTATTTAAAAAAACCTCTTCACCCCAAAGGTTGCAGGTAAGATTTTCTCCAGAAACAGATACAGGAATGAGATTTGCATGCACGAAGTTTGTTGGAATACATTAATGAGATCAACACCTTGGAGAATACAGGGAAAGCAAAACTGTGCAAGGGGAAAAGTCAAACTGTATGCAGTCACTACAAAGGCTTCAGTTGATCCCACAGGGAGCCAAGGAGCTGGGATGACCCCTTAAAATTGCTTCCAGTTGAGGCAAAGCATCCAAGCCTTTATAAGTCATTATTCCCAGAAAGGAAGTCATTAAAAGCTGTCAATCACCAACACTTCAACAGCTGGGGAAATAGATACCTCCATCCCGAAAGAGGGCAGGGGAGATCTGGGTGGCACACCACACATCCACTACACCAAACAATACAGACCAGTTTTTGTTTTGAAGAAAAGCCCAGTAATTTTTAAGCCACACAATTCAATCATTGAACATTAAAGCATCTATGAGACCCTAACATGAATCACTTAACTTAAAACTGGATAATAAAAGCTTTGCTGTAATTGTGACTAATTTTTTTTTCTGGAATAAAATTTCTCAAAATCATCCTCTAAAGAATATGGAAGCAGATTTATGACATAAGCAAAATTAACTAAGTGTGAAATCAATGGTACTATAAAGTAGAGTTTAACCAATTCTCCTCACATTCAGGATTCCCCTAGCAAGGCATACCCTTAAACATGAAGAGCAAATGCTTTTTCACAGCATCCTGAAATCACAGCCCTGCTATTTGTCCTTTGGGAGAACAAATGACCAGGAAAATTAACCACCAACATCTGCCAAGAACTTATTATGTGTCTAGTAATGTTATAAGGGCTTCGCATGCACCATTGCCCCTAATCTTCAAAATAAACTACATGGGGTAGATGCTGTTATTACTACCAAAATACAGAAAAGGAAACTAATTTACAGAAAAGTTAAGTAACATGCTCAAGGTCACACATATTATGTGTGGCAGAGCCCAAATTCCATGTTATCAGACCTAAAGAAAATCCATAAACACAGTTGTTTTGGATATTCTCCATTTTCCCCTACAGAACCCCTCTCCACCCTGTTCTGTGTTCCAGGGGGTTGACCTCTAGGGACTTCACCAACTAAAGCCCTTTTGACTTCTGGTTACCAGTTGAGTTGATTAAAAGGAGTTACCAGCAAGAGATCTGAGGGTAGGAGGAGATCAAGATCAGGGTGTGTAATCCCTGGTTTCCTCCCTGCCGGGCCACAGGTTGGCAGTGACGCCCTCCTCTACCAAATGTTCTTCCTACAGCTAGAGATAACACTGGTTCCAATAACCACACCCTGCTTTTCAGACTTCAGATCATTGTTGCTGTCTTCAAGACACTTCTCTGTCCCTTGTTCATTTCTGTTAACGCCGCCAGCAGCTTTGTAAAGAGATCCTTTGTTCAACTTGTCTCATATGGCATTTGAGGGCTGCATATGTCTCCTTCTGGGGTCCTGGTAGATTCAGGAATGCAGCTAGATATCCTATGCAGTGACATGCTCTCCATCATAGAGGACATGCGTCTCATGGACAGTGTCTTATACAAGACACTGGTACGTGCCCATATCATATCTCCTCCCTCCTTCCAAGTATCCCCTGGCCTCTTTTTTTTTTCCAACAAGCATCAGTGCAAATAGGGTTTCTCAATCTCAACTCCATTGACATTTTGGATCAGAAAATCTTTCACTGTGGGTGGGGTCAGGGGTGTCCTATGCATTGCAGCCTCTCTGATCTCTACCCAACAGATGCCAACAGCAATCTCCCCAATTGTGACAACAGAAAATGTCTTCAGATATTGGTAAATGTGCCCTGGGGAGCAAAATACCCTCAGTTGAAAACCATGACCTAGAATTAATGGGGCAAGAGCTGCAGGGGATAAATACAAGAGTAACAAAAGAATGGAAGGAAGGAGGGGGGAGGGAGGGGAAGGGAAGGGAAAGAAGGGAGGGGAAGAAAGTGAGGAAGGGAGGGAGGGAAAATAAATCAAGAGATATTTCCAAAAATATTATTCTGCTATATTTCTGCCACTGGTGATTAATATCCCTCACTAAAGGTACTCACTTTCACTTATTTGTTACTCCCTTCCAAGAAGCTGGGTGCTCTGTTCTCATGGAGGATCTGTTTCTCTACCAACTTCCTCCTTCGTCACAATCACAACCTTCCCAGACAAGTCCCTACTATTTTCTAAACCACACTGCCCTGCCTGCAAATCAAAGGCGTTGGAAAAGGTCATCTCTAACCTTTCTCCCAACTCTGCTAAGGTACAGCTCCAAAGAAACACTCCCTGCTCAAAAACATACCCCAGATGGTCATCTCTCCCCCTTGCATCTGTGGGAGCTAAAAAAGCCAACCACATAGGATTAAAATGACTTTCCTATGCATATAGCCATTATCATCTCATTTTATTTCCACACTTTTTTTTTTTTGCATTTTCTCAAAGATTTCAGGACTTATCTCTAGAATAAATACATCTTTGTCATATTGAAAAAAACAAAGGCCTGACTTGAGTTGAAGGGTAAAGCAATACCAAGAAATCTGAATGGTTTATGCCTGACAATGGCTCTCTGGACCATGTTCAAGGGCCCACGGTAGAAATCCTTCATTAGCACCACGACGTTTCCATTATTGCTGGTGTCAGGAAGGAAAGTGCTGCAAGTACTTGGGAGCTGAGGTTTCAACATTTGTCAAATGCAATTACCTAGACTTTTTAGCTCCAAAGTTGATTGGAATGCTATCTTCCACTTCTCATTCACCCGATACATAGGAAAGGAAGCTGAGGGGTAGTTTATAAAAGAGATGCAGCAATAACAACAGCATCGTGTTTAAATTAGAGTGACACGAATGAGTTTGCAATACTTGGAAACCACATAACCCTGAGAGCACTAAAAGGTCTATTAGAGCTAATGAGGCCGGTAGCTGTGCTGTTCCGACGATAAGGAATGAGGCGACGTACATATGAATCACGACACAGTATGCAATCCAAATACGGTTTTCAAACCACGGATAAAATGTTGGCTTAAAGCACTGTGTCTCTCTGGATGACGCACAGGGAAGATCATTAGATGCTAAATTTCACTCTTTAAAAGACTTAACACTAACCCACTCTTGAGAACAAGTATGAAATAGAGGACAAGTTTCCCCTGAGCGTCATCCCAGACACCTGCCACTCTGAAAACTGGCCGCCAGACCCCCTGATAATCACTCTTTCCAATGTGATTTTCAGGCACATCACTTGCAACAGAACTCCCATTTCTGCTGTATCCTAGATTGGAAACGTCAGCTAGGTTTCCAGTTTTGTGGCTATTTTAAAAGAAGTTGCAAGTCAGGAACTACTGGGGACATTAAGCTCCACTTAGAACAGGGTTTTCCTGGGAGCCCATTCTCTGTGACGTGGGGACAAGAATTTGCCAGAGAAAAGTGCTGCTGCGATTGGCCAGCGATGTCAGAGATGGTGCTCTTCTTACTTAGGATCTCGACCGGCCTCACCATAAGGAAAATCAGCACAAGCTAACCCTGTAGAAACTCAAGAGCACCCACAGAGCCACAGGTCCTGTTGCTAAGATGGTAAAATATAAAGGTGGAAAATGCAAACTTAAAAAAAGACAAAGCAAGGAATTATAAAAATTCAGTCCAAAAATTTTTTTTCATTACTTCAACTCCATTAAACTGGAGGGTCAAAAGCCATACACTGGTAGCCCCATAAGCCAAATTCAGAGAGCAGATGCAACCAAGTTAGTTTTGGTAAAGAGGAGGTTTGGAGAAGCTGAATTGGAATGCCTTTATAGGAGGGGCATGTACTCTCCTCTGCCCTCTGCCTCACTACTCCCTACTCATGCTACCCACATCAGGTATTTTTATTTAACCAGCCCCTAGGGCATGTATGTTTATAAGCTTGTCTGGTCAGGTTTCATAGTTGCACAAAATAAAATCTGTTGTGATAGGTTTAAGCAGGGAAAAAAATGTGTTAAAAGAATTTTTTCAAAAGAAAAAAATAAAGCATTTGTTAAAGGATACTTGATAGTTCACAGACTAGCTGAGAGGGTAAGGGGAACAGAATGAGGAGCTACTCAAGCAGGACAGTGGTAACCACAGACGAGGCTTCTCTCCTGAAGCTGCCCCACTCAGCAGCAAGAGTGCTCAGAACCGCACACACGCTTCCCCCAGAAACGGCTGCCCCCACCATCGCTCTGGGTACTAGTTCGATTCCCTTGTACTGCCACCGCCTCGCTTTGCTCACTTCCAACTGCAGTTCGGCTCACAGAACCAGTATCCCGTTGACATTTGGATGAAAACAAGGTAGACCTACCTATTCAATTATAAAATTACCAACAGAAAATGTTTCAGTCTCTGTAACCAGGTTTTAACTGTGCAAGTGAAAAAGAATGAAATAAATATTCCTTGTTTAATTTCATAAAACTTTTTCTCAAGCATTTAAGAATGACCATTTCATAAACTTATCTATGAAACAGAAACAGACTGACAGACATAGAGAACAGACTTGTGGTTGCCAAGGGGGAGGTGGGTGGAGGAGGGACGAACTGAGAGTTTGGAATTATCAGATGCAAACTCTTACATATAGAATGGATACACAACAAGGTCCTACTGTATAGCACAGGGAACTATATTCAATATCTTGTGATAAACCACAATGGAAAAGCATATGAAAAAGAATGTATATATATGTAAAACTAAGTCACTTTGCTGTACAGCAGAAATTAACACATTATAAATCAACTATACTCAATAAAGAAATTTTTTAAGAAAGAATGAGCATTTCACCAACTACTTCCAAAAATGTCACAGATTAAAACATGAAGGCACGAAAACAATAAAACCACAAAAAAAGATTAAAAGAAAATTAAATAAGTGCCAAGTAGTAAAATGTGGAACCAAAAAGAATATAGCAGGAAAGTTAGGCTAAGGATAGCTACTATAATTGATCATAAAATAGCTGTGTTTCCTCATAGGCAAAGCAATGTTACACGTTTCTTATTGTTTATTAAAAGGTCATGTACCCAGTTCTCCAAGGGAATATTCCAATTTCCTCACTTTGAGCTGAAAAGAATTAATCATAGTAAAAGAACATTGAACAACAAAAACCGATGATGTAACTGATAATGATTTTACAAAATCTTATACATATAGTTTTATTCATGATCACTCCTTATTTCAAAATTTAGGGAATAATTTTAAAATTGTAGTTTTGTCAAGGCATTTCTATAGAGAATCAGAGTAATAAATTCCAGTAGGTGGCCAACTGCTGGTGTACTCTGAAACCAATAAAGCCTAGAGAATCTGGTAAAATAAATGGTTCAACTGTCTCTAAGATGGTAATACAGACTGTGTCAGCAGGGCTTTTGTCAAGCAATGCGCGGACAGTCAAATCCACGTTGAGGTCCTTCCATGCAAAAGCCCAGTGCTGCTGACTGAAAGGAGATTCGGAAGTCCCAAAACGTAGACAGCATCACTAGTATTTCACTAAGGAAATTAAAACTATTAGCTTGTTTTCTGACTGAGATACAGGTAGTACATCACAGGAGGAAGAAGGGCAAAGTTTGGATTTTTTTCGTTGTTTTTTTTTTTCCCAATCAGTAATTTTGAATTAGTTCAAATACTTGAATGAGCGTTTCATGAAACTAGCAGGGTTCTGCATGTAAATAATGGGAGAAAGAAGCAAACCTAGCTCTAGGATGGAGAAGACTGAGTTTTACTCTTAGTTCTCTTAACTAAGCTGTGCAACGTTGGTGACCAAGTCCACCACCCCAGGCCAAAAGACAAGGAAGCAAGGTCGTGGCTGAAACTGACCTTGTGGATGGGACACTATTAGCTATGTGTTGCTATGTAACAAATTACTCCAAAGCTTAGTGGCTTAAAACATCATTTTATTCTGATAGTTTCTACAGGTTAAGCATCTGGGCATGGCCTCGGTAGTTCCCCTGGTTCCCCTGCCCCTGGGCTCTCACACAGCTGCAGTCAGTCATCTCAAAGCTTAAATGGGGATGAAAGAGCCCACTTCTGCTCACTCATGTTCCTGTTGGCAGGATCCAGTCCCTTGGGGCCTGCTGAACTGAACTGAGGACTTCAGTTCCTCATGGCATATAGACCTCCACATAGGGTAGTTCCCACCACAGGAGCTGACTTCACCAGGAGAGCAAGTGAAAGGAAAAGAAAGTGCTAGCAAGATGAAAGTAACAGGCTTTTGTAACCTAATCTCGGAGAGGACATCCTATCACATTTGCTGTACTATTCTATGTGTTAAATGCAAGTAACTAGGTCCAGTACATACTCAAGGGGGAGGGGGATACATAAGACACACATTATACATAAGAGTGCATAATGCCTAAGAGGTCAATGCCAGCAGACAGGCATCACTGGAGGCCATTCCAGAAGCTGTCAACCACAGACACAGGTATGGGAGCCTGGGAGCTGCACCCAGAGAAAGTCAGGTTCTGAGATACAAGTTAGAGTCATGGCCTTCAAGAAAATTTAATGCGGAAAATCTTTTCAAACAGAATATTTACAACAAGTGAAAGCAGAATTACTTTCCTCGAAGCATTGTGTAAGGCCCAGGAGACGATGGGCACCGATCCTTTTCCCCTAATCCAACTGCAACACAGGCCCAGGGCTGGGCTCCCTTCCTCCTGACACTCAGGAGTTTGGGAACAGCGTGGCAACATGGACAATGGGCACTCATCAGCTGCCTGATAAGGAGCCCTGCCAGAAGAGGAAGCAAATAGCTGCTCTAATTGAAGATGGAAACAAGCCAGAGAATCACAGGTCGTTTCCCAACCCCTGTGACAGGCAAATAATGATGAATTTACGATGTATTTTCAAAAACTGAAATGTAAATCAAGCATTTATTAAACACTTAAAATCTAGAATTATACCAAAAATAGTTTGAAAATCACTGAGGTCAGAAACCATGTAACAAGTAGAAGAATGAAGCCGTGTGTAGCCAAGAAGCAGAGATCTAAGAAAGCAAGTGTCTTTCCAATAGGAGAAGCCAGCAAATAGGAAGGTAGATGAATGGAGTTTGTGTTGAAGTGGAGCATCGGGACCAGGCTGGAGTGGGAAGAGGTTGAAAAAACTAGATCAGAAGCTCATCTGACAGTCTCAGCCCAACTGCTGGGCTTGGCTTGTCTGGGAGAACATTCCTGAAGCAATGAAACCACAGGATGGAAGTAAGCTTTATTTGGGTAATCATATGTCCTGTTTGCCAGGGCCATCTGGTTTACGCTTGTGTCATTGTCAATAGATCTCTTTTTCATTCTCACAAGTGTCCCAGCTTGGATAATAAATTATCTCTAACTTTTGTGGACATCAAGCTTAAATGACACCTACCTTTAAGGACTGGGTTCCTTAAACTCGCCTTGCCCATTATTCTTCTTCCCCTTTAATTTCCTTTTGAGCTGGGCTTTTATAATGATTAATTCTCTGCTCAGTGATATCTTGAATCCCTTCTTCTAAAACATTTTAAAATTTTCCATTTAGGATTGAGATATAGTTAGATAGAGTTATCATCTTTGAATTTAATGTAACCTTGAGCTTACCTGGCAATTGATATCAGCAGGATTTTGATGCATATGAAGGTGGCCAAGTGATAATTGGCTCTATATCACAAGGATTCAAGCTCCATAAGAAGAGAAGAAGATCACTGGATGAGACCCTGAAGAGAAACACCAAGAAACGTCTCTCAATAATGGCTTGTGATGTAGGCAAAAAAATGTTTATACTAAGATAACTGGGAAAAAGGTTTATTGACTAGGCCTTAGCCTATGTTCATTTCTGAAATCTGAGCTGGGGTAGCAATATTCCAACACCCTCTCTCATGATGCCAGTTTTAATCTCTTGTTCAATAAATACATTTTCCTGTGAATTTGTGAGCTAGTTGCTCTTGAGTTTGGGGATCCCAGGGAGGGAAGCTAATCCAAGACACAGCAGGGCTAATCATAGCTTCCAGTGCTGGCAACAGACATTGGACAAAGTTGTGAACTGCTCTGGGCCTCAGTTTGTTTCTTCATACGTAAAATGAAGGTCCTGAGCTAGGTGACCTGGATATTTCCTTTCATATCCAGTTCTAAATTTCTACGTTTGCAACAGTACATTTGATCAAATGTTTTTGAACAGCTTCCTCATGCTGGAAACTGTGCAAGTGCTGGGACAAACATAAATAACATTCTATCCTTTCCTGCAATGAGCTTAGTTTAGTGGATGAGATAAGTAATGGAATATTACAAAATTTGAAGTAAAGTTAGATCTCCAAAGAGGACACAGAGGGAGCACCTCACTTGACCTGGGAAAATCAGGTAAGATTCCATGAAGGAGAAAGCCTCAGAACTCAGTCTTTAGGGGCATGAAAGAGTTAAACTGGATTAAAAAAAGAGATGAAAAATACCCTAGACAGAGAAAGCAATGGTGAGCGAAGTCTCAGAGGCATAAACAGCACTTTAGATTGGGGGAAAACAAGCCAAGGCAGTATTAGAAGTACTTGGAATCAGGCTGGGCTGCTACGTGGAGGCCCGATCACGGATAAGTTTAGCTGCATAGTAAGGACTGTAGATGATGGCCTGTATTTAAGGATTTAAATTCTGGATTTCTCCTCCAGACAAGCGTCTCTTTAACGTTTAACAAGAGATCAGATGAATATTCTAGGGTCAATACAATGCTTAAAAATAGGTAACTGACAGAAATACAGGGAATGACAGAGCTATCTAACAGGCACCATTTTAAAAATTAAACTTTCCCAAATTGAAATGAAGAAATATAAAATATGAGAATTAGAAAAAACTTAGAGGTTTGTTCAGCCCCACCCTTTCATTTCAGAGAAAAGGAAACGAAAGCCTTGGGAAGGGAAGTCATTCCATCCAGGACAATGCATACCTCTTTTCATCATGTCTGCACCTTTAATCCCATTAGGATTGTGATCAGAGTAAAAGCACTCTTATCTGGCTTAGTTGATACCTGCATAGTCAATTATTTGGAAAGGTAGGGTAATGAGAACTCTCCAAATATACATACATACCTTTGACATTTTATTTTAACTTAAAACATATAAATGTACATTCATTCTCCAATATTTCTATTCTGACTCAAGATGCTCCTTTCAATATATGGATGCACAGATTACACTGTCTTCTTTATATCCATAATGCATCATCTAAGACTTACTTACTTTGATTTTTTTAAGTAAAGCAAGAGATTGAAGACATTTGCAAAGAAATCAAAGCACGGCATCATTAAAAAAAATTTTTTTTTCTTATTAGTCATCCATCCATGTACATCAGTGTATACATGTCAATCCCAATCTCCCAATTCATCACACCACCACCCCCAGACCCCAGCCACTTTCCCCCACATGGTGTCCATATGTTTGTTCTCTACATCTGTGTCTCAATTTAGGCCCTGCAAACCGGTTCATCTGTACCATTTTTCTAGGTTAAACATATATGCGTTAATACTCGATATTTGTTTTTCTCTTTCTGACTTACTTCACTCTGTATGACAGTCTCTAGATCCATCCACATCTCTACAAATGACCCAATTTCATTCCTTTTTCTGGCTGAGTAATATTCCATTGTATATGTGTACCACATCTTCTTTATCCATTCATCTGTCGATGGGCATTTAGGTTGCTTCTATGACCTGGCTATTGTAAATAGTGTGGCAATGATCATTGGGGTGCATGTGTTTTTTTGAACTATGGTTTTCTCTGGGTATATGCCCAGTAGTTGGACTGCTGGGTCATATGGTAATTCATTTTTAGTTTTTTAAGGAACCACCATACTGTTCTCCATAGTGCCTGTATCAATTTAAATTCCCACCAACAGTGCAAGAGGGTTCCCTTTTCTCCACACCCTCTCCAGCAGTTGTTGTTTGTAGATTTTCTGATGATGCCGATTCTAACTGGTGTAAGGGGATACCTTGTTGTAGTTTTGATTTTCATTTCTCTAATAATTAGTGATGTTGAGCAGCTTTTCATGTGCTTCTTGGCCATCTGTATGTCTTCTCTAGAGAAACGTCTATGTAGGTCTTCTGCCCATTTTTGGATTGGGTTGTTTGTTTTCTTAATATTCAGCTGCATGAGCTCCGTTTTTCTTTCTCGAGACTGATTTGGCTATTCGAGGTCTTTTGTGGTTCCATACCAATTGTGAAATTTTTTGTTCTAGCTCTGTGAAAAATGCCATTGGTAGTTTGATAGGGATTGCATTGAATCTGTAGATTGCTTTGGGTAGTATAGTCATTTTTGACAATATTGATTCTTCCAATCCAACAACATTGTATATCTCTCCATCTGTTGGTATCATCTTTAATTTCTTTCATCAGTGTCTTATTTTTTCTGCATACAGGTCTTTTGTCTCCCAAGGTAGGTTTATTCCTAGGTATTTTATTCTTTTTGTTGCAATGGTAAATGGGAGTGTTTCCTTCATTTCTCTTTCAGATTTTTCATCATTAGTATATAGGAATGCAAGAGATTTCTGCACATTAATTTTGTATCCTACAACTTTACCAAATTCATTGATTAGCTCTAGTAGTTCTCTGGAGGCATTTTTAGAAGAATTCTCTATGTATAATATCATGTCATCTGCAAACAATGACAGTTTTACTTATTCTTTTCAAATTTGTATTCCTTTTATTTCTTTTTCTTCTCTAATTGCCGTGGTTGTACTTCCAAAACTATGTTGAATAATAGTGGTGAGAGTGGACATCCTTGTCTTGTTCCTGATCTTAGAGGAAATGGTTTCAGTTTTTCACCATTGAGAATGATGTTTACTGTGGGTTTGTCATATATGGCCTTCATTATGTTGAAGTAGGTTCCCTCTATGCCCGCTTTCTGGAGAGTTTTTATCACAAATGGGTGTTGAATTTTGTCAAAAGCTTTTTCTGCATCTATTGAGGTGATCATACAGTTTTTATTCTTCAATTTGTTAATATGGTGTATCACATTGATTGATTTGCGTATATTGAAGAATCCTTGCATCCCTGGGATAAATCCCACTTGAACATGGTGTACGATCCTTTTAATGTGCTGTTGGATTCTGTTTGCTAGTAGTTTGTTCAGGATTTTTGCATCTATATTCATCAGTGATATTGGTCTGTAATTTTCTTTTTTTGTAGTATCTCTATTTGGTTTTGGTATCAGGGTGATGGTGGCCTCAGAGAATGAGTTTGGAAGTGTTCCTTCCTCCACAATTTTTTGGAAGAGTTTGACAAGGATGGGTGTTAGCTCTTCTCTAAATGTTTGACAGAATTCACCTATGAAGCCATCTGGTCCTGGGCTTTTGTTTGTTGGAAGATTTTTAATCATGGTTTCAATTTCATTACTTGTGATTGGTCTGTTCATATTTTCTATTTCTTCCTGGTTCAGTCTTGGAAGGTTATACTTTTCTAAGAATTTGTCTGTTTCTTACAGGTTGTCCATTTTATTGGCATAGAGTTAGTTGCTTGTAGTAGTCTCTTAGGATGCTTTGTATTTCTGCCGTGTCAGTTGTAACTTCTTTTTCATTTCTAATTTTATTGATTTGAGTCCTCTCCCTCTTTTTCTTGATGAGTCTGGCTAACGGTTTATCAATTTTGTTTATCTTCTCAAAGAACCAGCTTTTAGTTTTATTGTTCTTTGCTATTGTTTTCCTTGTTTCTTGTTTCATTTATTTCTGCTCTGATCTTTATGATTTCTTTCCTTCTGCTAACTTTGGGGATTTTTTGTTCTTCTTTCTCTAATTGCTTTAGGTGTAAGGTTACATTATTTATTTGAGATTTTTATTGTTTTTTGAGGTAGGCTTTTATTGCTATGAACTTCACTCTTAGAACTGCTTTTCCTGCCTCCCATAGGTTTTGGATCATCGTGTTTTCATTGTCATTTGTCTCTAGGTATTTTTTTATTTCCTCTTTGATTTCTTCAGTGATCTCTTGGTTATTTAGTAACATATTGTTTACCCTCCATGTGTTTGTGTTTTTTATGTTTTTTTCCCTGTA
>NC_041229.1:88629507-88630014 GCF_002837175.3 Physeter macrocephalus | reverse complement strand
TGTTTTCATTGTCATTTGTCTCTAGGTATTTTTTTATTTCCTCTTTGATTTCTTCAGTGATCTCTTGGTTATTTAGTAACATATTGTTTAGCCTCCATGTTTTTGTGGTTTTTATCTTTTTTTCCCCTGTAATTTCTAATCTTACAGCACTGTGGTCAGAAAAGATGCTTGATATGATTTCAATTTTCTTAAATTTACTGAGGCTTGATTTGTGACCCAGGATGTGATCTATCCTGGAGAATGTTCCGTGCGCACTTGAGAAGAAAGTGTAATCTGCTGTTTTGGGATGGAATGTCCTATAAATATCAACTAAATCTATCAGGTCAATTGTGTCATTTAAAGCTTGTGTTTCCTTATTAATTTTCTGTTTGGATGATCTGTCCATTGGTGTAAGTGAGGTGTTAAACTCCCCCACTATTACTGTGTTACTGTCGATTTCCTCTTTATAGCTGTTAGCAGTTGCCTTATGTATTGAGGTGCTCCTATGTTGGGTGCATATATATTTAT